>NC_037669.1:58536878-58604648 GCF_003255815.1 Theropithecus gelada
GAGCAAAATAACCAGTTAATATCATAATGGCAGGATCAAGTTCACACATAACAATATTAACCTTACATGTAAATAGAATAAATGCTCCAATTAAAAGACACAGACTGGCAAACTGGATAAAGAGTCAAGACCCATCAGTTTGCTGATTCAGGAGACCCATCTCACATGCAGAGACATACATAGGCTCAAAATAAAGGGATGGAGGAAGATGTACCAAGCAAATGGAGAACAAAAAAAGCAGGGGTTGCAATACTAGTCTCTGATAAAACAGACTTTAAACCATCAAAGATCAAAAGAGACAAAGAAGGCCATTACATAACGGTAAAGGGATCAATTCAACAGGAAGAGCTAACTATCCTAAATATATATGCACCCAATACAGGAGCACCCAGATTCATAAAGTAAGTCCTTAGAGACTTACAAAGAGACTTAGACTCCCATACAATAATAATGGGAGACTTCAACACCCCACTGTCAACATTAGACAGATCAACGAGACAGAAAGTTAACAAGGATATCCAGGAATTGAACTCATCTCTGCAGCAAGCAGACCTAATAGACATCTACAGAACTCTCCACCCCGAATCAACAGAATATACATTCTTCTCAGCACCACATCACACTTATTCCAAAATTGACCACATAATTGGAAGTAAAGCACTCCTCAGCAAATGTACAAGAACAGAAATTATAACAAACTGTCTCTCAGACCACAGTGCCATCAAACTAGAACTCAGGACTAAGAAACTCAATCAAAACCGCTCAACTACATGGAAACTGAATAACCTGCTCCTGAATGACTACTGGGTACACAACAAAATGAAGGCAGAAATAAAGATGTTCTTTGAAACCAATGAGAAAAAACATACAACATACTAGAATCTCAGGGACACATTTAAAACAGTGTATAGAGGGAAATTTATAGCACTAAATGCGCACAAGAGAAAGCTGGAAAGATCTAAAATTGACACTCTAACATCACAATTAAAAGAACTAGAGAAGCAAGAGCAAACAAATTCAAAAGCTAGCAGAAGGCAAGAAATAACTAAGATCAGAGCAGAACTGAAGGAGATAGAGACACAAAAAACCTTCCAAAAAATCAATGAATCCAGGAGTTGGTTTTTTGAAAAGATTAACAAAATTGACAGACCGCTAGCAAGACTAATAAGGAAGAAAAGAGAGAAGAATCAAATACACGCAATAAAAAATGATAAAGGGGATATCACCACCAACCCCACAGAAATATAAACTACCATCAGAGAATACTATAAACACCTGTATGCAAATAAACTAGAAAATCTAGAAGAAATGGATAATTTCCTGGACACTTACACTCTCCCAAGACTAAACCAGGAAGAAGCTGAATCCCTGAATAGACCAATAACAGGCTCTGAAATTGAGGCAATAATTAATAGCCTACCAACCAAAAAAAGTCCAGGACCAGATGGATTCACAGCCGAATTCTACCAGAGGTACAAGGAGGAGCTGGTACCATTCCTTCTGAAACTATTCCAATCAATAGAAAAAGAGGGAATCCTCCCTAATTCATTTTATGAGGCCAACATCATCCTGATACCAAAGCCTGGCAGAGACACAACAAAAAAAGAGAATTTTAGACCAATATCCCTGATGAACATCAATGCAAAAATCCTCAATAAAATACTGGCAAACCGGATCCAGCAGCACATCAAAAAGCTTATCCACATGATCAAGTGGGCTTCATCCCTGGGATGTAAGGCTGGTTCAACATATGCAAATCAATAAACATAATCTAGAATATAAACAGAACCAAAGACAAAAACCACATGATTGTCTCAATAGATGCAGAAAAGGCCTTTGACAAAATTCAACAGCCCTTCATGCTAAAAACGCTCAATAAATTCGGTATTGATGGAATGTATCTCAAAATCATAAGAGCTATTCATGACAAACCCACAGCCAATATCATACTGAATGGGCAAAAACTAGAAGCATTCCCTTTGAAAACTGGCACAAGACCGGGATGCCCTCTCTCACCACTCCTATTCAACATAGTATTGGACATTCTGGCTAGGGCCATCAGGCAAGACAAAGAAATCAAGGGTATTCAGTTAGGAAAAGAAGAAGTCAAATTGTCCCTGTTTGCAGATGACATGATTGTATATTTAGAAAACCCCATTGTCTCAGTCCAAAATCTCCTTAAGCTGATAAGCAACTTCAGCAAAGTCTCAGGATACAAAATTAATGTGCAAAAATCACAAGCATTCTTATGATGTAACAGACAAACAGAGAGCCAAATCATGAATGAACTTCCATTCACAATTGCTTCAAAGAGAATAAAATACCTAGGAATCCAACTTACAAGGGATGGAAAGGACCTCTTCAAGGAGAACTACAAACCACTGCTCAGTGAAATAAAAGAGGATACATAAACAAATGGAAGAACATACCATGCTCATGGCCAGGAAAAATCAATATCGTGAAAATGGTCATACTGCCCAAGGTAATTTATAGATTCAATGCCATCCCCATCAAGCTACCAATGAGTTTCTTCACAGAATTGGAAAAAACTGCTTTAAAGTTCATATGGAACCAAAAAAGAGCCCGCATCTCCAAGACAATCCTAAGTCAAAAGAACAAAGCTGGAGGCCTCACGCTACCTGACTTCAAACTATACTACAAGGCTACAGTAACCAAAACAGCATGGTACTGGTACCAAAACAGACAGATAGACCAATGGAACAGAACAGAGTCCTCAGAAATAATACCACACATCTACAGCCATCTGATCCTTGACAAACCTGAGAGAAACAAGAAATGGGGAAAGGATTCCCTATTTAATAAATGGTGCAGGGAAAATTGGCTAGCCATAAGTAGAAAGCTGAAACTGGATCCTTTCCTTACTTCTTATACGAAAATTAATTCAAGATGGATTAGAGACTTAAATGTTAGACCTAATACCATAAAAACCCTAGAGGAAAACCTAGGTAATACCATTCAGGACATAGACATGGGCAAGGACTTCATGTCTAAAACACCAAAAGCAAGGGCAGCAAAAGCCAAAATTGACAAATGGGATCTCATTAAACTAAAGAGCTTCTGCACAGCAAAAGAAACTACCATCAGAGTGAACAGGCAACCTACAGAATGGGAGAAAATTTTTGCAATCTACTCATCTGACAAAGGGCTAATATCCAGAACCTACAAAGAACTCAAACAAATTTACAAGAAAAAAACAAACAACCCCATCAAAAAGTGGGCAAAGGATATGAACAGACATTTCTCACAAGAAGACATTCATACAGCCAACAGACACATGAAAAAATGCTCACCATCACTGGCCATCAGAGAAATGCAAATCAAAACCACAATGAGATACCATCTCACACCAGTTAGAATGGTGATCATTAAAAAGTCAGGAAACAACAGGTGCTGGAGAGGATGTGGAGAAATACGAACACTTTTACACTGTTGGTGGGATTGTAAACTAGTTCAACCATTATGGAAAACAGTATGGCGATTCCTCAAGGATCTAGAACTAGATATACCATATGACCCAACCATCCCATTACTGGGTATATACCCAAAGGATTATAAATCATGCTGCTATAAAGACACATGCACACATATGTTTATTGTGGCACTATTCACAATAGCAAAGACTTGGAATCAACCCAAATGTCTATCAGTGACAGACTGGATTAAGAAAATGTGGCACATATACACCATGGAATACTATGCAGTCATAAAAAAGGATGAGTTTGTGTCCTTTGTAGGGACATGGATGCAGCTGGAAACCATCATTCTTAGCATACTATCACAAAAACAGAAAACCAAATACCGCATGTTCTCACTCATAGGTGGGAACTGAACAATGAGATCACTTGGACTCGGGAAGGGGAACATCACACACCGGGGCCTATTATGGGGAGTCGGGAGAGGGGAGGGGGGAGGTGGGAGTGGGGAGGGATTGCATTGGGGGTTATATCTGATGTAAATGACGAATTGATGGGTGCTGACGAGTTGATGGGTGCAGCACAGCAACATGGCACAAGTATACATATGTAACAAACCTGCACATTATGCACATGTACCCTAGAACTTAAAGTATAATAATAATTAAAAAAATAAAAAATAAAAAATAAAAAAAAAAGAAAATTTAAAACTTATTAAAAAAACAAAAAAAATGTGAGAGCATGAGATTTGGCAGGGGCCAGGGGCAGAATGATATGGTTTAGCTCTGTATCCCCACCCAAATCTCATCTTGAATTGTACTCTCATAATTCCCACGTGTTGTTGGAGGGACCTCGTGGGAATTAATTGAATCGTGGGGAGGATTTTCCCCATACTGTTCTTGTGGTAGTGAATAAGTCTCACAAGATCTGATGGTTTTATGAGAGGTTTCTACTTACACTTCTTTCTTCTTCTCTAGTGCCCCCACCATGTAAGAAATGCCTTTCACCTTCCACCATGATTGTGAGGCCACTCCAGCCACATGGAACTGTGAGTCCATTAAACTTATTTTTCTTCACATCTCAGGTATGTCTTTATTAGCAGTGTGAAAATGGATTAATACACTCCTTACATAATGTAATGGGATAAAGTATTAAAGTACTAAGGAAGTATATGTGTTTAGTGCGTGTATTATTCTGACTACTGACATATACCTCACTCCATTACATAAAACTCTTTACCTAGTATTATATTTAATTTGCATAAGTCTTATATCTGTACAACATTGTTATTCCAAGGCATTGAGCAGTTTCTTGAATTGAACAGTTTCTTGAGTTAGAGGTAATATGTTCAGTTTAGTCATCTTTAAAATTCCCACTGTCTCAACTCTTGTAGGTACTTCAGACCCAGTTTCAATGCCAAGCTTGGATTGCAGCCAGCCTACATGCTTACTGTCATCAAAGATCATGGTATTAGCCTGGGCATTGCTGTGGAGCAAATGTAAGGCTGAATTTGATAAAAAGTACAATTGACTGCTCCTTCTCCAGTCTCAGAGCATGTCTCTTTATTAATCCTTTTTTTTAAAAACAGTTCTAGTAACCTATTATTGAAATGCAATAAACTGCATATTTAAAGTATACAACTTAATAAGCTTTGACATATGTATAAACCCATTAAACCATCTCCATAATCAAGATAATATTACTAATTGATCCTGATGAATCTTAAGGGAATTCTTCTGTGTTCCCAGCTGGATAATTGTCTCCCTAGAGAGAGATGAAGTTGTGCTGTGGCATTACAAACCCCCAAATCTCAGTGGTTTATTTTTTGCTCACGATATGTCTATTTTGGGAGGCTGGGCACTGTTCTGCATCCTTACTATCCTCATTTTGGGATCTAGGATATCAACACAGTAACTCCCTGGAACACTGTAAGTAACAATGGATGGAAAAACAAAAGAAAATGTGGAAAATAAGCACTGACTTTTAAAATTTCCACCTTGTGCCTGCAAATGAAAACTATCTCCAGTGCTCACATTTCATTGTCGAAGAAATCATAAAAGTATGACTGAATAAAATGCAATAGAGAAGAACAATCTCACCAATGTTTCCAGAAGGAGAGAACAAAACATTTATGTAAAGCCCCATTGCCTACCTACAACTATATTTTAATAGTTCACACTTCAGGAAATATATTTAGAAAAGGAGATAGCTTCTTGCTGTGAATGTCTCCATTTGGCCTGTAATTTATTTATTTATTCTTTCAACTTTTATTTTAGATTCAGAAAGGACATGTGCAAGTTTGTTACAAAGGTCTATTAAGTGATGCTGAAATTTGATGCACAAATAAATCTGTCACTCAAGTAGTAAGCATAACACCCAAGAGATAGTTTTTGAACTCTTATTGCCCTCCCTCTCTCCTGCTTTTGTATTCCCATTTCTATTGTTCCCATATTTATGTCCATGTGTACCCAATGTTCAGTGAGAACATGCAGTATTTGGTTGTCTGTTTTTGTTTTAATTTGCTTGGTATAGTGGTTTCCAGCAGCATTCATGTTGCTGCAAAAGGACATGATTTGCTTCCTTTTTACGGCTGCATAGTATTCAGTGATATATATGTACCACATTTTCTTGATCCAATCCTCTCCTGATGGACACCTATGTTGATTACACGTCTTTGTTCTTGTAAATAACACTGTGATGAACATAAGCATGCATGTGTCCTTTTGGTAGAATGATTTATTTTCATTTCAGTATCTAACCACTAATAGAATGGCTGGGTGGAATGGCAGGTCAACTCTTAGTTCTTAGTTCAACAGAAATGTCTGAACTACTATCCACAGTGGCAGAACTAATTTACATTTCAACCAACAGGGTATAAGTGTTCCTTTTCTCCACCGCCTTGTCAAAATCTGTTACTTTTTAAACTTTTTAACAGAAGCCATTTTGACTGGTGTGAGATGGTATTATGGTTTTGATTTGCATTTCTTTGATGATTAGTGATGATGAACATTTTTCATGTTTTTTGGCCACTTGTATGTCTTCTTTTGAGAAGTATCTCTTCATGTCCTTAACCTATTATTAATGGGGTGTCATTTTGCTTGTTGATTTGTTGAAGTTCCTTAGAGATTCTGGATATTAGACCTTTGTTGGATGCAGTTTGTGAATATTTTCTCCCTTCTGTAGGTTGTCTGTTTAAGTCCTTGAACGTTTCTCTTGCTGTGATGAATCCCTTCAGTTTAATTAGTTCCCACTTGTCAATTTTTGTTTTTGTTGCCATTGTTTTTGAGAACTTAGCCATGAATTATTTGCCATGGTTGATATTGAGAAGGGTATTTTCTAGATTTTCCTCTATAATTGTTATAGTTTAACATCTTACATTTACGTCTTTAACCCATCTTGAGTTAATTTTTGTATATGGTATAAAGAAGGAGTCCAGTTTCAATTTTCTGCATATGGCTACCCAGTTACCCAGTATCATTTATTGAACAGGTAGTCTTTTCCACATTGCCTATTTTTATCAACTTTGTCAAAGTTCAGAAAATTGGAGGTGCGTGGCTTTATTTCTGGGTTTCCTATTCTGTTGTATTGGCCTATGTATCTGTTTGTGTACCAGTACTATGCTATTTAGGTTTTTGTAGTCTTATAGTAGAGTTTGAAGTCAGCTAATGTGATGCCTCTAGCTTTGTTCTTTTTGCTTATGTTTTCTTTGGCTATTTGGGCTCTTTTTTGGTTCTCTATTAATTTTTTGATAGTTTTTTCTAGTTTTGTGAAAAGTGACATTGGTAGGTTGATAGAAATAGGATTGAATCTGTAGATTGCTTTGGCAGTATGGTCATTTTAATAATATGGATTCTTCCAATCCATTAGCATAAAGTATTTAATCATGAAAGAAATGTGTTTTGTTTTGTTTTGTTTTTCATTTCTTTGAGTCATCTACAATTGTTTTCAGCAGTTTTGTAGTATTCCTTTTAGAAATCTTTCACCTCCATGGTTACATGTATTTCTTGGTATTCTATTCTTTTTCTAGCTACAGTTAATGCGATTGCATTCTTCATTTGGCTCTCAGCGTGAATATATTGGTGTGTAAAAATGCTACTGATTTTTGTGCATTAATTTTTGTATCCTCAAACTTTATTGAAGCTGATTATCGGTTCTATTAATAGAAAGCTTCTGGCAGTTTTTAGAGTTTTCTTTATGTAGAATCATATTGTCAGAAAAGAGAGATACTTTGATTTATTTTTCTATTTGGATGCCTTTTATTTATTTCTCTTGCTCAACTACTTGTCTGGGACTTCCAGTACTGTGTTAAATAGGAGTGGTGAGAGTGGGCATTCTTGCATTCTTGTCTTTTTCTACTTCTCAAGGGGAATGGTTCCAGCTTTTACCCATTCAATATATTGTTGTCTGTGGGCTTGACACAGATGGCATTTGTTATTTTGAGATTTGTGCCTTCAATGCCTTGAGAGTTTCTTGAGGGGTTTTAACAGGAAGAAATGTTGGATTTTATAGAATCTTTTTCTGCATCTATTGAGATGATGATGTAGGTTTGTTTTTAATTCTGTTTATGTCATGAATCATGTTTATTGATTTGCACATATTGAGCCAACATTGTATCCCAGGATAAAGCAGAATTGATCATGGTAAATTAGCTTTTCATGTGCTCCTGAATTTGGTTTGCTAGTATTTTGTTAAGAATTTTTGCATCTGGGCTCATCAAGGATATTGGTTTGAACTTTTCTTTTCTGCTGTGTCTCTGCCAGACTTTGGAATGAGGATAATGCTTGCTTTATAGCATGAGTCAGGGAGGAGTCCCTCCTCCTCAATTTTTTGGAATAGTTTCAGTAGGATTAGAAGCAGCTCTTTTTTATATAGTCTGGTAGAACTTGGCTGTGAATTCATATAGTCTGGGGCATTTATGGTTGGTAGGTTTTTGTTATTGGTCCAGTTTCTGAACTTGTTATTGGTCTGTTTTGGTTTTCAATTTTCTCCCAGTTAAATCTTGGAAGGTTGTGTGGTTCCAGGAATTTATCTATTTCCTCTAGATTTCCTAATCTGTGTGTAAAGAGATGTTCATAATAGTCTCTAAGGATCTTTTGTATCCATGTGGGATTAGTCGTAGTGTCATTTTTTTCATTTCAGATTGTGCTTGTTCGGATCTCTCTTTTTTGGTTAATCTAGCTAGAAGCCTAACAATCTTGTTTATAGTTACAAGGAAACAACTTTTGGTTTAGTTGATCTTTTGTGTAGATTTTTGAGTCTCAATTTTGTTCACTTCTACTCTGATTTTGGTTATTTCTTTTCTTCTGCTAGCTTTGGGTTAGTTTGTTCTTGTTTTTCTAGTTCCTCCAGGTGCAATGTTAGATTGTTCATTTGAGATCTTTCTAACTTCCTGATGTAAATGTTGGGTGCTATAAATTTCCCTCTTTACATTGCTTTAGCTACATTCCAAAGATTTTGGTACGTTGTGTCACAATTTTCATTAATTTCAAAGAATTTTTAAATTTTTGCCTTAATTTTATTATTTACCCAAGTCATTCAGAAGTATGTCATTTAATTTCCATGTAACTATGTGAACCCTGGAGGTATTCCTGGTATTGATTTCTATTTTATTGAACTCTGGTCCAAGAAGGTGCTTGGTATGATTTTGATTTTTAAAAATTTATTATGACTTGTTTATAGCCAAGCATATGGTCAATTTAGATTATTTTCTATGTGCAGATGAGAAGAATGTATATTCTGTGGTTGTTAGTTGAAGCATTCTGTAGATGTTTATTAGGTCCAATTGGATCAAGTATCAAGTTTAAGTTCAGAATTTTTTTTTTGTTAGTTTTCTGCCTTAATGATCTGTCTAACACTGTTAGTGGGGTACTGAGCTCTCCCATTATTATTGTGTAGCTAAATCTTTTTGCAGGTCTAGAATTTGTTTTTGAATCTAGGTGCTCCAGGGTTGGGTGTGTACATATTTAGGAGAATTAAATTGTCTTGTTGAATTGAACCCATTAACATTATGTAATGTCCTTATTTGTCCTTTTTTACTTTTATTGCTTTAATGTCTATTTTATCTGATATAAGAATAGCCACCCCTTCTCTTTTTTGTTTTCCATTTGCAAGATGGATCTTTCTTCATCCTTTAACTTTGTGCCTGTGTGTTTTGTTACATATGAGCTGGGTCTTTTTAAGACAGCTGACAGTTGGGTCTGAAATTTTCTTTCAACTTGCCACTCTATGCCTTTTCAGTGGGGCATTTAGACCATTTATGTTGAAGGTTAACGTTGACATGTGAAATTTTGATCTTGTTGTCATGTTGTTTTCTGGTTATCTTGTAGACTTGATTGTGTAGTTACTTTATAGTGTCTGTGGGCTATGTACTTACGTGTGTTTTTGTGGTGGCAGGTATTGTTCTTTCATTTCCATGTTTAAGCACTCCCTTAAGGGTCTCTTGCAATGGTGTTCTAGTGGTAATGAGTTCTCTTAGTCATTCCTTCTCCAAAAAGGATTTTATTTCTTCTTTGCTTATGAAACGTATGAGAAATATTGGTCAGATATGAAATTCCTGGTTGGAATTTTTAAAGTAGGCTGAAAATAGGTCCTATCTCTCTGGCTTGTAAAGTTTCTGCTGAGAGGTCTACTGCTAGCCTGATGGGATTCCCTTTGTAAGTGACCTGACCCTTCTCTTTACTTGCCTTTGCTTTTTTATTTTCATGTTGACCTTGGGAAAATCTGATGATTATAAATCTTGGGAATGGTTGTATTGTATAGTATCCAGCAGAGGTTCTCTAAATTTATTAAATTTACATGTCTACCTCTCTAGTGAGATTGAGAAAATTTTTGTGGACTATATCCTCAAATATATTTTGCAAAGTGCTTACTCTCTCCTTCTCTCTCAGATCTGCCAAAGAGTCATAGGTTTGGCCTCTACATAATTCTGTATCTCTCAGAGGCTTTGTTCAATAAAAAATTTTTTTATTTATTTTTGCCTGACTGAGTTGATTAGAAGGACTTGTCTTTGACCTCCAAGATTCTTCGCTCGGCTTGATCTATTCTGTTGTTAATGTTTCCAACTATGACTTGAAATTTCTATAGTGGATTTTTCAATGTAAGAAGTTTAAGTTGGGCGTGGTGGCTCATGCCTGTAATCCCGGCACTTTGGGGGGCCTAGGCGGGCGGATCATGAGGTCAGGAGATTGAGACCATCCTGGCTAACATGGTGAAACCCCGTCTCTACTAAAAATACAAAAAATTAGCCAGGCATGGTGGTGGGCGCCTGTAGTCCCAGCTACTCGGGAAACTGAGGCAGGAGAATGGCGTGAACCCAGGAGGCGGAGCTTGCAGTGAGCCAAGATCCCGCCACTGCACCACTCCAGCCTGCGCAACAGAGCGAGACTCCGTCTTAAAAAAAAAAAAAAAGTTCAGTTCAGTTCTTTCTTAACATGGCTGTGTCGTTTTTCAACTCTTGGGTTGTTTTACAGGCTTCCTTGAATTGGGTTTCAACTGTCTCCGGGATCTTATTGAGCTTCGTTGCCATCCAGGTTCTGTATACTATGTCTGTCATTTGAGCTGTTCCAATTTATTTAAGAATCATTGCTGGGAGCTAGTGTGATCATTTGAAAGTAAGGAGACACCCCAGTTTTTGAATTGCCAGAGTTCTCTTGCGCTGACTCTTTCTCATCTGAAAGGGCTGGGGTGTTTATCTTTTTGAATTTGCTGTTATTTGGATGCAAATTTTCGTTTTTATATTAAATTGAGTATAGTTGATTGGCTTCATTTCTGAGTGTTTTCAGTGAGCTAAGACTGTTTGGAATCTTCATTTGTGGCTATATTCCTGCATTAGGTTTCTCAGGCAATGTATACAGGAAAGATCTTGTTGGTGATGTGATTCAGGCTGTGATCCAGTGGATGGTGCTTGAAAGTAATGGCTGGCAGATAGATTCTCACTCAGCTCCAAAGTTCTGCATTTCAGTGCATACTCATCATTGCTCTGTATTTGGGGAGATAATAGGGTGCAATGACCCCTTTGCCAGGTCCATTCCCAGGCCTTATGGGATCCCCCTCCAATTGCTGGCACTACCTCTGTGTTTCCTTAGCCCCAAGGGTGCACTAGCCATCTGTGTTCTCCTTCCTGAGACCAGCCCAAGCTGAAATGTAGGCTGCCAGGAGACCTGCAGCACTACAGAGGTCTGCTGGTCGTCTGTGCTTAGCAGAGTCAGAGCAGATTGTGGTATGTCTGCAGGCCATTTGTTGATGCAGTAATTCAAGGGGAGAGAATCTCCAGGAGGGGCGGTGTTGCCATGGGCATGTACCTGGTGTGGCACCCACATCCCATTTTTTTTTTTTCTGAGCAAACAGCTGTGGGGACTATTTAGCTCGCTCTCCCTTGACCAGGTCTCCTTCTGGTGGCTGCCCCAGAATCTCGTCTAACCCGCTAGTTTTTTCCAAGCCTTCTGTACCCAGATTGCTGAGTTATTAGGTGTTCCAGGCTCTGGTGCTCCCTTAGGCAGAGGTTGTGGCTAGCAGACAGGTCACATTCTTCCTAGATTGGCCTTGTAGAGGGAGGCATACCCAGCTCCCACACCATCCCATAAACTTGCATCTCACTCTTCTCAGTGTTCTGAGAGTAGGGACTCTTCCTCCTCTCAAGTGCCAGACACAGATCTCAGCTCAGCACTCCTGAACTCTAACCCTTGTTATTAGGACTGGGCTGTCAGCTTTTGTCCCCTGGATCCTCAGAGTCCATCTGTGCTATGGGGGCTGATGTGCTCCCAGGATACCAGCAAAGTACTCAGGCTAAGCAGGAGATGCTGTGCTGTAAATATGTTCTTGCAGGAGTGTTCAGGCAGGAGCCTTGGGAGGGGCTGATAGACAGGTGGGTACACAGAGCCAATGTGTCCCAGTCCTGCAGGAAAGAGAGCCCTGCTCTCTCCTGGCCGAGAGTTTGTAGTGGTTAGAGTCAGTCCAAAGAAGATGGAGAGCCTTAGGTGATGGGCACTCATGGCCACATTTTGCTACAGCAGCCCCAGGTGCAAAACCCCCTGGGCTACATGCAGGCTCCAACTCGATCTCTGCCTACTATCTGGGTAGATCCTGCTGCCAATTCAAATTTATATGGAGGTCATGGGATCTCCTGCAGCGAAGATCCCAGGGGTCTAAGAAGAGAGTAAGTTGCCGTGCAGTTGTTTCACTCATTCTTCCTTAAGAGCTATTCAGGATCGGGAGTCAGTTCTGGTGCTCAGCAACCCTGTGCAGGGCTCCCAGCTTCCTCCATCTTCAGCCTCAGAGTCTCTGTCACTTCTCTGTTGGCTCTCAGTATGTTCTGTTAAAACATCTGTTCACGATGTATTAGTTTACTCAGTATTTTTGTCTCTCTCAGTAGAAGAGGTGCTTCCTGGCTGCATCTAGTCAGCCATCTTGTCCTGAATCTGGCCTGTAATTCAAATCTCTGAGGTTTCAAGAGTCAAGAAGGCATGAATGCCTTTGTGGAAAAAAGAAGAAAAGATATAGGGCAAAATAAATAATTGATGTATTAATGCATTCTCCAGTCACATATGTGTATTCCAAGGGGAGAATATGATTGGACTTTTAATGTCATATAAAAAACTAATGATCATAACAATATCACTGCAAAAGGACTTATTTTTATCTTATGTTTTACATTGGTATTTATTACCATAGGTAAAAAACCTAACATATGAATCTCTGTAAACACACAGACCACTGAAAATATGCTTTTGGTTATTATTGCATTGGCAACAAAAAAATATTTTGAGCATCAACTCAACACTGGATCTTCTCTAGAAACCAAAGTTCTGTCACTAAACCAAGCAGATGAGATTCACTACCTTCATGGAGGCTTCAGCTGCAAGAAAGAGAAACTACAACAAATATATAAAACACCTGATACATTAAATGATGAAAGAGCAATAAAAATATAAAGCAATAAAAGAACAAATGTAAGAAAATTAGGAAGTGAGCTGTTCAGGAAATTCAAAGTATTTCTAATTCTGGCATTTATTAATCTTACACATTTATGATACCATTAACATTCCTTTGGCAGATATTGCTAATTATTCCTGGATATCTACATCCTAAATTTTGCCAGGGTCTGTGGCAAACAGTTAGAGACCAGTTTCCTTTGCAACTAGGTGTGCCAGGTGGCAATGCTTTGTCCAGTGGCACATGAGTGACATGTGAGCAATTTTTGCACTGAGTTCTTAAAATCTTGCTGCTCACCTCCAACCCACTCTCTTTTCTTTTCCTCCTTTTTCAAAATTGTTATAGATGGAGCAGTCCTTAGACCTAAAGAGATAACAAGATTCAGGGCCACTTGGCATCCACCAACCTCTCACCTCTGCATCATGTGAGACAAATAAACTTCTATCTTATTTAAGTGTCTGTCTTTGGAAATGTCTTTGTTAAAGCAGATTTGCAGCACACTAACACAATACCTGCTGCCCCAGATTAATTATTATCAGTCCCCCATTTCATGCTTGAAAGTGTCCTGGATTAAACAACAAATGACAAAATCACTATAGCTGTAAACACACAAGTGGTTATTACTATATCATACACTCATTCTCCAACTTTGAGAAATATTTTGCTCCATAAGCATTATTATTCAACCAGGCTATTTGTTATAAGAAGCATTCCCACATGTGAACACCCTGAAGGGCAGAGAGTCATGTCTTTTTATGTTTTGAAAGTGAATTCAGATAAACTCTACAAAGCCTTTGAAAATAAAGACAGGACAATAAAGCAGCTCAGCACAATCTTTATTCTTGAAAAACATGGCTTTCAGAGTTATATTGTCATCTTAGAGTTGCAGTGGCTTTCAACTTGAAGATTGCCTGCCTACCAAAAATTAAGAAAACCCAGTGACTCCATGGGGACAGCAAGATCCTAGCCCAGAGTTAAATACCAAAAGCAAGATATGAGACCAGCCATGGTCTTGGAGAAGGGTAGGACTTTTAAGTATTAGATTGCATTTGAGAATTAAAGTAACATAGCATTTTAAACATTTCTTGAAGATCTTGGGTGGAAGGCAAAAATCATATGACACAAGGCTGCAAATCAGAACTGGAGATAAATGCTGAAAAAGATTAAGGATCGTGGTCCTGTTCTTGCTTAGGAACATGTGGGCAGGACTACCATTCCTCCTTTCTCTCCAACAAGCAACACCTCACCACCACCTGCCTTGTGCCATAATGACTAACCTTGTGCCTTTTATTCTTGTTTTCATCAAGCACTGGGAATCCCATATAATCCTTCAGTTTCATTTTCAATTTCTTTCCATGCATTCTCTTTTCTATGTACTTCTACTGCCAATGTCCAACTCCCAAAAACTTTATCAGTGTGCTGGAACTGAGGGTCATGTATGAGCAAAACCTCCTACATTCTCAGTCTCTGTGCTGAGTGTTAATTTTACCTTCTTGCTGGCACCTGATTTCCCTTTGAGAATGCTGCTTCCTTACAGTTCTCTCAGTTGGTGACTTTTTTCCCCCATATTCTTATGTATACCTAGAGGTGTGTGAGGTTTCTCCCTTATATTTATGATTGTTTTCAGATATCTTCTTCCTTTTTTCCTAAAAATTCCTCAGATTGGAAGTTTTAACCATTAGACTACATTAAACATTACCCAACCTTTTCTGGGTTATTTCATATTTTAACTCCCTGGAGATTTTATCACCTGATAAAATTAAAATTACTTCTAAATTCTCTAAAATTACTTATCTAAATTCTTGGTAAATTAAATATATCTGTGAATGACTCTTCTAATTCCTTGTCCTCTCAATTTTTTTACTTGCTTTGCTCCAGAAATCTTGTTCCAAGATCTTCTTCCAATACATAGTAATTCACTCTCACTGATGTTTCTGGGGTCTTAATACTAATAATTGTATCTCTCCACAATATAATTTAGCCACCCCATTCAACAAGTAACATCTATCTTTGTAATATGCCTAACACAGGATTTCTTTAACTACAACTGCAGTCCTTTGAGCCTACCAACTTTTTACTCGTTTTCATTCTCTTCATGTCCTTCTCCCTCCTTTAATGAGCTTCATTACATTCTATGGTTAATTATTACAATATTTCCTTTGTATACATGCTCAATTTCCTTCTACCTCACTCCACTTGTTACTCTTAGCTTGTACAGCCTCAATCCTGATAAATCAGATTTTGTACTTATTTGGCATAGAGAAATTGTTTGAAGAAGAACACACAATGTATTACATGGTCTTACATTTTCATGACCACTATCTTAGTCTAGTTAAGCTGTTCTAACAAAATACTACAAACGGGGTGGCTTAAAATCAACAAAAATATATGTCAGGCCGGGCGCGGTGGCTCAAGCCTGTAATCCCAGCACTTTGGGAGGCCGAGACGGGCGGATCACGAGGTCAGGAGATCGAGACCATCCTGGCTAACACGGTGAAACCCCGTCTCTACTAAAAAATACAAAAAACTAGCCGGGCGCAGTGGCGGGCGCCTGTAGTCCCAGCTACTCGGGAGGCTGAGGCAGGAGAATGGCATGAACTTGGGAGGCGGAGCTTGCAGTGAGCTGAGATCTGGCCACTGCACTCCAGCCTGGGCGACAGAGCCAGACTTTGTCTCAAAAAAAAAAAAAAAAATATATATATATATATATATATATATATGTCTTACAGTTCTGGAGACTGGAAAGTCCAAGATCAAGGCCAACTCAGAGTCTGATGAGGAACTCCTTTCTGGCTCATAGACAATGCTTCCTTGCTGTGTCCTCACATGGTGGATGGGTCTAGCTAGCTCTCTGGGGTATCTTTTACCTCAGACACTCATTCTATTTGTGAAGGCTCTACCTTCATAACCGAATTACTGCCCTATGTCTTAATACCATTACCTTGGGGTTTAGAATTGCAACATATAAGTTTGGGGGGACATAAGCATTTAGACCATAGCAACAAATAGTCTCAGATAGTCCCTTAGTGCTTTCCCAAAGTAAGCACACTATGGCCCTAAGAGCCAAATCTAATCCATTGTCTGATTTTCTTTTAAAGTTTTGTTAAAATATAGTCACACCCATTTATATATGTATCTATGGCTGCTTTTGCTGTTATGCAGGGCTGAGTAGTTGTGAAAAAAACCAGATGGGCCATAAAACATAAAATATCTATATTTATTATCTGATCCTTCATAGAAAGTTTGCTGACCTCTTTTCTTACTTATTCACTCTCTCATTCTCCTGGTGGACCATTTTTAGCCTTGTTTATCTTCTTAACTTTCCAACAATACTTTCTGAATTCTCACTTTCAACTGATGCTTTTGATTCAATTTTATTCAGTAAAAAAGAAGCAGTAAACATGGAAGATCTACCTTACCACCATTTCTCTTTCTGCCTACTGCTATGTATGTTAGTTTAATGGACACTTTTTGTTTCAATTGACAATTTTCTGTTTGTTATTACAGAGAAACATGCATGCTGGCATTTGCTCTAAATCCACTTTCCTGTAGTGTACTCAAGATTGTCACTCTAGCAAATTATTTACTCTACTGAGTTATCCATTTTCCCATCTTTACTGGATTATTCTCTTTAGCATACAAACACGCTGCAAATTATTTCATGTTCAAAATGTCTTCATGTGACTTTCAGCTAGTAACCTGCTTTCCAGTCCTCGTTACAGAAAACCTTCTCAAAAGGGCTGTCACCATCTCTATATTCTCTCCTTGAGCTTATTTGTCTCAGGCTTTTCCCATTCTCATTCAATGGGAACTCAACTGAGTGAGAATGAAAATTGAAAGTTTTCTTATCGGGATTACTCAGGACCTCTATCTGTTAAACCCAGTGGCCAATTTTAAGTTTTTCTTATACATAATCTACTAGCAGAATACAAAAGAGTGAGTTCCTCCATTTTTCTGCAAACTCTTTCTTGAGCAGGCTTCTAGAACACCATACTCTCTGATGATTTTCTTCCCACTTGACCAGCCACTTCTCTTCCTCTCCCTGACTGCACCACTTTAATGTGAGTCAGACATACTTCATAGAGCTCTGTACTCTCTCTTTTGGTCACCTTATCCACTCTCATAGCTTTTGGTACCATCTCTACCTGATGACTCCCAGACCTTTCATCTGAGGTCCAGATAGAGACAATCAACTATTTAAAGGTTTAAAGGAACTTTAAATGTTGCATGTCCAAAATCAAACCTGTGACACCCATCTCTCACCAAAATGTGATTTTGCCAAGAATCTTACCCATCCTAGACAGTGGCATCTCCTCCCACCTGGTTTCTATGGCCAGAAAGACTTCATTCATCTGGGTCCTTTTATTTCTTATTCTTTCTTATGGCAGAAGCTAAGTCCTTACAGTGTCCTGCAAGATTCTAGGATTTGACTCTCATCCCCTCTGTAACTTACCTCTAACTATTTTTCACTTGCTCTATTTGTCCCAATTCTATAGCTCTTGATTTGAACTTCTAGGAATGTTTTGACCTCAGGGCCATGGTACTTATTTCTCTTTCCTATATCCTACTGACACTTCATAACTGGTATTTCTGCTTTATTTTTCTTCTTATATTTAACACATTCTGGTGTAGTTGTTTTAACAATATATTTTTCTCCCTCCATCCACTAGAATGTAAACTTTATAAAATAAGAATTTTAACATTTTGTTTTTGTCTTTTTTTTTTTTAGTGCATTATCTCCTGCACTTGGAATAGTCTCTGGCTTGTAGAAAGCTTTCATGCCATAGTTCTTAAATTTAAAACTGCATTAACATTATTTAAAGACTGCAAAAGTCAGCAGGCATAAAAAATGTTGGAGGAGAGAGAATAAGATGGTTTTCTCAAAAAGACATCCTTTCTTGTCTGACCCTGAAATGCTAGTAAATACAATTAGTCACAAGGTTGTGTGTGCATATTTATTAATTTATATTCTGTTTAATAAAGTATAAGCTGTCAGTTCTGAAAGCTTTTGTTATGGGACCTGAAGTGGAAAATTGGCTGCCTTGCATATTTTCCTTCTTGTGAGTCGAGTTTGGGAGAAATCCCTTATGGTTACACTGAATATGTGCTATTAGGTTGACTTGGCTTACAGAGTAGTTTACAGCCTTTTAATTCTCATTCACTATGTCTAATCCAACATAAGTCTAAGCTATAAAATGTTCCATTTTTCCCCAGGAAAAAATGGATTATTGATCATGCATCTGCTTGGGATGGTACAGGTCGCCTTTGAAAAAATCAGGTAAGTAAAGCTCTCACTATCACAGGAAGAGTCAAATGATACAAAACAGCATCTTCTATAGATCTGTGGTATGATGGTGTTCATTGAAATAATTAATCTCTGAACACCATTTCAGTGGATGGACAAGAGACACAGCCCAAGAGTTTACAAGATTGCTATTTTAGTACAATTGATTCATTCACTTACTGAATTCATTTCAACTCAATTCCTCAACTAAAATTTTTTGTGCATCTACTATGTGCCAATCCACTATATAAGGAATTGTAGAATTAATAGGACATATATATATATGTCCTATTGCTTCTGTCCCTCTGGAGAACCCTTACTAATACACTATAGAAACCAGAAATTCCTATCTTTCTATTCCCGCCATCCGATGCCCATTCACACAATACCAGAAAACAATTCTCTGGTTTTGAGGCTTTCAGACTTGGACTAAGCCATGCTACTAGCTTCTCTCTTTCCCCAGCTTGCAGGCAGCTTATTGTGGGACTTTGCCTTGTAATCATGTGATGGGATGTGGTAATAAATAAGACTTTATAATGAGTCACCATTATTATGGAGTTTAAATTCTATTAGATGAAAATCTAATATGCTAACAAAAAGAAAATGTCAAATAGCAAAGATAATTTTTATGTACATAAAATGGTGATGTGATTGATTGGAGAGCTACTATAGAGTGTTTCAGTGAGTCCTCATAAGGATGAGTTCTAATGACAAGATGAGGCCTAAATGGTCACGGGGGAAATAAGAAGGTATTGGAAAGCATTATTCGTGGCAAAGGGAACCATGTGTCCTGGTACTAAGACTTCCAGGCGGGAATAAATAAATACTAAATGTACAGGTGTGTACATTTA
Source organism: Theropithecus gelada (assembly GCF_003255815.1). NCBI lineage: Eukaryota > Metazoa > Chordata > Mammalia > Primates > Cercopithecidae > Theropithecus > Theropithecus gelada. Next base: position 58,556,378 of record NC_037669.1, read on the forward strand.
TGACCAAATAATAGATTAGCCACTACATTAGGAGCCACTACCTCCTAAAAAAACTTCATTAAATATATATTAATAGAGCAATTTTTATAGAAACATGGGCAATGCAGGCCAATAGAAAGTAGCTAAACAAAAACCATATATATTACCACCACCAAAAGATAAGTTACAATTTTCTATGAACATGTAATGTGTGCATATTTATTTACATAATGTGATGAGCATACCTTATTAAATGTATTGTCTCTCTCTTTTTTTTTTTTTTTTGAGACAGGGTCTTGCTCTGTTGCCCAGGCTGGAGTGCAGTGGTCTGATCATGCATGGGTCAAGCCCCAAGGCCTCTTCCTCCCTTGTCCTCCTGAGTAGCTGGGACTGCAGGCATGCGCCACCAAGCCTGGCTAATTTTATATTTTTATTATTGTAGATAGGGGTTCTCACTATGTAGCCCAGGCTGGTCTCAAATGTTATCCAGCCTGGTCTTGAACTCCTGGACTCAAGCGATCCATCCCCCTTGGTCTCCTGAAGTGCTGGGATTACAGGCATGAGTCACTGTGCCTGGCCATAATATATGGAAGAGGAAAACTCCCATTAAGCAGATTCCAAGTTTGGTGTTTATGATTATGACAGACTTAGCCAGTAATTCTGGAATTCTGGCAGTGGTCTACCAACTTGTATCCTACAATCGTGGCAACATTTTTCAATTTTGATTTAATTTTATTTTTGTTCATGTTAAACACTTACGTTACGCAAAAGTCATAACTATATGTGATGATTAATATTAGGTGTCCAATTTGACTGGATTAAAGGATGCCTGGATGACTGGTGAAGTAGTTTCTGGGGGTGTCTCTGAGGACGTTCCCAGTGGACACTGACTTTTGAAACAATGGACTAGAAGAGAAAGACCCACCCTCAATGTGGGTGGATACCATCCAGTCAGCTTCCAGTGTGACTGGAACAAAGCAGGCAGAAGAAGGAGAGTAAGTAAATTGCCAGTATGACTGGAACAAAGCAGGCCGAAGAAGGAGAGTAAGTAAATTGCCTGCTGAGTCCACTTGCTTTCTCTCTTCCCATGCCATGCCAGATGCTTGGATCCCTTTCCTCCTGCCCTTGGACAGTAGACTCCAAGTTCTTCTGACTTTGGACTCTGGGACTAGCATCAGCGACCTCCCAGGGGCTCTCAGGTCTTCAGTTTCAGAGTAAGAACTGCACTGTCAGCTTCCCTAGTTCTGAAACTTTTGGACTCGGACTGAGCTATGCTATCAGTTTCTTTCTTTCCCAAGCTTGCAGATGGCTTATTGTGGGACTTTGCCTTGTAATCAGGTGAGCCAATTCTTCTTAAGAAACTCCCTTATATAAATGAGAATTTGTACAACAATGAAAACATTATACGCATATTTAAGATGTAGTGCCTCTAATTTTCATATCTATAGCGTATAATGTAAAAAATGCACATGCCATTATTACCAAAGCTATTAGAATATTGTGTTCATCCATTTGAAATTTTTTTTTGAAACAAAAATTTCAAAGTTATTCTAGGATAATGTTTAGGTCAGCTGGAAACTACATAAAAACTCAGGGTAGAGATTCATCTAACATGGTTTCTCCCTTTGCAAGTTCTCTCATTTCAGCAAGCAGAAAGCAAAAGAAACTTGTTTGAACTGTTTTTTGTTGTTGTTGTTGCCATTGTTGTTATTTGTTTAATGGAAATTCTTTAGCAAAAGATCTAATCAGTTGTTCATACTGATTGGTTAATTAGAATGCATTTAACCAAGTGCAAAACATCTGGTCAATTTGACTCTATTATTTAAGCTGCCAATTTTATTTTAAAGAAAGAAAACTGATAGCCACACTTGCATCATTACGGCCCCAAATTCCTAAATGGTTTGAATTACTCCCTTTCCTCTTTTGGTGAGAATGTTTGGTAGACTTAGTAACCAGCATAAGTATTCAAGTTCAATTATCTAAATAGAAATGGTACCCCAAATTTGTGTACTTCAAACTAAAACAAAGCCAACAAGGACAAGAAAACATGTTGCTAAAAATTGTTGACTCTGTTCTGATCTCTCAAAGCAGATGGACTGGATCATGGTAAGGGCGAGGAGAGCAACCTAGGCAACAGGCTTGCTTCATGATTGCTTTAATCCCAGGCCAGCTCACACAGTACATCAGAAGAATGAATCTCTTTCTCTGCCCATTGTATGCCTTATTTCACATAGTGATTCTGACTAGTGAACACTGAACAATGCAATTTGCAATTACATGAAGTATTAACCACATTGATCTGACCAGTATCAGTGGGAGAAGTGCCCAGACATTCTCAAATGCATGCTTGAACTGATCATCAAAAATCTCTGCTTCCTTTGTTACAGCATTTTTTAAAAGCTTAAATTTGAATGTAAAAATATGTTTTTGTCAGTTTCACACTTCATTATTTCACTCTCGACAACAGTAATACCAGGAGCTGCAAGTAATATGTATTGAATGTTTACATGGTTTATCCCTCCTGTTACCTTCATTTTTTAGAAAAGGGTACCTAGGCTTGGAGGGGCTAAGTAACTTGTGCAAGGTTAGAGAGCTACTAACTGATGCAACTGAATTCAAGTTCATGTCATCCAGCTCCACAGCAAGTGTGCTTAACTGCTGTATTAGTAGGTTCATGAGAATAGAGACCAGAAAACACCAATAATAATATCAAAAAGGAGTGTGACTATGCTCAAGAATAAATTTTATTAATTTATATTAAATAATTACAGGTTAAGCATTCATTATCCAAAAAGCTTGGGACTAGAAGTGTTTTAGATTTTGGACGTTTTCTGGTTTTGGAATATTTTCATGTACATAATGAGGTATCTTGGGGATGAAACTCAAACGTGAATTCATTTATGTTTCATATCTACCTTATACCCACAACATGAAGGCAATTTTATACAGTATTTTAAGTAATTTTGTGCATGAAACAAAGATTGTATACGTTAAATCATCAGAAAGCAAAGGTGTTGCTAAGCCGCCAACGTGGACAATTGGTTGTTTAGCATCACCATCATTTCTGGCTTTCAATTTGTATGCTACTGATGAGCAATCACTTTCCTACATTTATTCACATATAAGTACTTAACAGTAAAAATATAACATATTGTTATTATGGTAAAAAAATGTGTTCAAGGTAACTAAGCAGCACATTAGCATCACCAGAATACCTGTATCAGCTGTTAAACAATAGCAACAGTAAATGATGGCAGGCTTTTGTCTCCACTTACAGACTTACGGTGTTTTTTTTAATTCAAAAGCTTACTGTACACTTTATTATTTTATTTTATTTTTTAGCTAGGAAGGAATATCAGAAACAGCCAAGGGACCATAATGTGAATCCCATAGGGATGAGGAGGCGTTCTGCTGAATCGTTTTTTAAAATGCTTCTTCCAGAGTCATCTGCCTTAGTAACAACAGTTTTGTCTTAGAAGACTCTCTGATTTTATAAACTGACATGACTTCTTGTTCTGTTACAACTCTGTGCTGCTCTAATCCTTCAACAGGTCCATCACACATTTTTCCTATGTTGTCTATAGGCACTTTTTCTGCAGTGTTAATAAAGTCATTTTTATCATTGCTATTATTATGATCACCTAGATTCAAAAGCATTTTGGCTATTTCACCATCAGTCAATGAATGAACAACTGGAGCATCATTATCAATGTTAAACAAGTTCTTCAATATTCACTTCTTTCAGCTTACTGATGGATGCTGAAGGTGTATTTTGTGCTTTTGTAAGGAGGTTAGACATCATTTCTTTTCCACACGTGATATATGGAATTCTTCAGTTACTACCTTGTTCATCATCATCACTGATCATAGTCACAAGGCAGAGGTTGTGCCAGGTATACACAACTGTGTCCTCAGTCACTGTGTTCCAAGCATTGGCAATGATATATGTGGCATCCATCATGCTAAAGTCCTTTTGAAAATCTTCCAGACCCATGCCTCTCTGTTCACTGCTGCTAGCATGGTATTCAAGAAAATACTTTTATATTTACTTTTCATTGATCTAAGGAGATCCTGGTCACAGGACTTAATAGTCACGTTTGAGGAAATGTATATGACGTAAATATTTCTTTTAATGAGAATTTCAGCTGGAAGAGGAGAATAATTGTCAAGGGAGAACAAAATATTGCAGTCATCATTCAGTCCACCTTCTCTGCAGTGAACATGACCCACTGCTACAAAATGTTTGTGAAACCAATCAGAAAAGATATCCCTGATAATATTTGTCTATTTGTTTGCATAAAAAGTGGACTGGCAAGATGCTCACTACTTGAAAACAGTGAGGATGCAAGCTTTTGTCTAGCACAGCAAGTTCATGTTTATGTCTGTCTGCTGCATTAGCACATCCCAGCATAGTTATTCTCTCCTTGATATCCATAATTCTTATTGGGACTCTCTCATCAGCTAAACTTGGTATCTTTCTGAAGCAATACGACAAAACAGTGATGTTTCATCAGCATTATAGAGTTGTTCTGGCATCAAATTTCATCAACAATGACTTTGGTAAACTTGTCAATGAAATTCTTTACTGATTCATGATCAGCAGATGCTTTATCAGCAAAAATCTTTAAAAAATAATGCCATGTATTTTCCTAAATTTCTGCAATCAGCCTGTTGAATATTTCGTTTCTTTCAATTTTCAGTTTATTGTAATATATCTTTGCCTGTTTCATGATCAGCATACTCTTAAGTGACATGTGTTCACTGTGACTCTGAAAGATCCACATTTCAATACACAATTGAAATCTTCATTTTTAGCTATATACAGTGTTTTAAAAAATGTTTTTTAACTTACATTCATCACTTTCAGCATAAAATTTCAACAGTTTGTTCTTCTCTTTCTTCAGGTCATGTACAATAGCCACTCCAACACCATACTCTACTGTAAGGCATTTCACATTGACACTGCTGTCCAGTTGTTCTCCAACAGCTTCACTTTCTGTTCTATAGATAGACAAATACTTCCGCTTTTCAAAATCACTGTTACTCATAGGGGTGTCTTCAGGCTTGTTGATATTTTCAATAATATCTTTTACCACAAAGAACAAGCAAAACAAAATAAGTAATACACACAGATCATGGCTCCATGTAGGGCATTATGGGGAACCTACCACTAGCGTGTCTGGCCTATACATATGCCATTTTAATATCCTTTGTGGATGTATTTCCATGGGGAATTCTGGGCTGATGGCACAGAGATATTACAGATGAAGGAGTATTTCTTTCTCTTGGGGATACCGAATAAACTGTGTGTTGCCTGCATTTTGACTGTGAGGTCAGGGGTAGAACTTTCCATTTGTGGCATCATGCCAGGATTCAAAAAGTTTCAGATTTTAGAGCATTTCAGGTTTCAGATTTTTGGATTAGGGATTCTCAACCTGTACAGTCATCATATGCTTTTACCAGTTATCACATGAAATTGTGAAGTCTATTATATTTTGAACTACTTTATGATATAGCTGTCTTCCCCAATCTTGATAGGCTCCTTGCACATGTTTCCATTAGCAAGGCCAGGTGACCTGTTCCTTCTCGATCTTGAGCTATGCAAGGTCAAATAAATTTTTCTTCTTGTGTCTCCAGTAATTGTCACAGTCTTGGAAGCATAGTCCTAAAGTCTTAAATGCAGTGAAATAATTGTTGCTGAATAAATTTTGCTACTTACACTCAGAAGAATAAACAAGATGGCCTTTGAGTATCTCCCAACTTTGTTATTTCTTAACACAGGTCTTCATAGAAAACTTACTGTTCCTAACAGCTATTTAAAACACTGAAATGTCTTGCTAGAGTAATACATTCAGATGTTTAGGAAAGTTAATTAGTCAGCTTTAATATAGCTGAAAATGACCATTTCTCAGCATGACTCAGCAGTTTTCATATGTTGGTACAGCAATGGGTTGGCAAAATTAAATACATATATTAATTTCCTAATGATAGGATAATTATTCTTAAGTAAATAACAGGGTTTTTAAATGTTCACTTGCCACAGGGCCTGAAAGCACAGAAACCCTTCACATGGTTCTGTTTCTTTGTGTCCAAAAAAAGAAGAACATGGCTGCTGGAATCAAACTTTGCTTTTGAAAGCTAACTCCACCAACTTCCAGATATAGAACCTTGGGCAAATTTTGCAAGCCATTTGCCTTAATTTTCCATAAGATGCTTGTGAGGACCAAATGAATTAAGCAATGTAAAGCACTTAGAACAATGTCTGACACACAGCCCTTAATATAATTTGTCTAACTTCATGTCATTTTAAAATTCAGAATATAATTATGAGATTACCCCTTTTTACATTTGCTTTGGAACTACAACATGAATAGACAACTACACAATAATGGCATTTTTTCTCTCAAAATGTATTTTCCAACTACAGCTTTATGTCTTAGTTTAATGAAAGGGAAGGCTAGGGGATCTACCACCTATCAGGCAGTGCCCCTGTTTGTGTGAACTTGTCTAATCCTCAAATCATCTTCATAAATGAGGCTTAGAGAAATTAACTTATTTAGAGTCACACAGCTTGTCAGTGGCCGAGGTCAGATTCAAACCCAGTTCTCTCTCATTTAGAAAATGATTCTCTAGAGCAATGTTTTTCATTAGGTGGGTTGAAGAGCTTTTAGGGACACTGGAGTTATTACAACTGGCTGTTTAATCTACATGTGCAGAAAGTGCTGTCTGCAAACTGAAGTGCTGCTATGTTTCATACAGATATGAAACAGAATTTTAGCATGCTGTTAAGAATAAATACAAATGTAGTATTTTAATAAATTTATAAAATCTTGTTCTTATATAGTACTCAACTAACATATCATAAAAATAAAACTCATCATGTAGAGAGATCAATGAAATTTGTCATTTAAAGAAAGTTATAAGGCTCTGCTATAGATCTTCCTCTAAGACATGGAGGAGAACTACATAACTAGAGGGAACAGAGTCACAGTGTATATCATATACAGGACTTATAATGGACCTAGAAGAAAGGTGAGGCCTAATATAGTAAGTGTCTACCATCATGAATTTTTATTGAATGAATAAATGAATACATATGTAGATACATACATTGAAATGGAAATGGTCAGTTTGTTTAAAGTCGGTGGAACCAGACTAAGAACAATTAGGATGACTTCATTAGAAGGGAACTATAATTATCTCCCCTTTTCCTGCCCATGAGAAGATCTAAAATAGCTTTTCCCAGAAATGTCCATTCCAGGAAGGTGAGAACTTGTATTTCTTTATGGAAAGTTTTGTGTGGTCAAGTAAGTTGGCAAATGCTGTACTCTATAGCCATCTTTTGGAGATTTGCCAGGCACATAAGTAAATTACAGGCTCCAAGAAATCTTATGGTTAAAAAAAAAAAATGAAAACTCAGAAATCCTCTAACCTATTGGATCACAGAAGCCCATTCTCCTGTAACACCTATTAGCCTTCTGCAGAACTAGTTATCCAAAGTACATAATTTGGGCAACAATCTTCTACATAATTCTTATCCATCAAGGTGCCAGTCCGTTCCCTTTTGATACTTCATGTGATTAGGCTATTAGTCTTTCTAGTATTTAAATATGAGGGGGGCTATTAGATAGTCTTTCTAGTATTTAAATATGAGGGGGTAAACTCTTTCATAAAAAGAAAACATGCAATTTCTAAAATGGATCTATAAATTTCAGAAGCTAGAAAAGCAAGACCCCCGCTCTTTGTGATGAGAGCTTATGAGTGTCCAGTCAGCGGCACTTCATCTCACTAACTGCCCTTTCTCTGGGTGTTCAGTTGTGCGCTAAGGTTCAACTTCCCCAGGGGAAGATAGCTCTGGGGATTGTTAGTAGGTCACACAGCTGAGTCAACTGCAAAGCTGCTAGGAGGAATGTAACGCTTTTGTAGGTTGGGGAAGAAAATAAAGAAAACAACTACTCCTGGGAAATCCTATGACCCAATATAATCAGTACCAGGTGCCACAAACTTCCCACCATGGAACATTCCCTTTCCACAGCTGCTAGTCTCTGAAAGGCTTGCAGCTGGTGCCACTTAACAGAGACAGGGAGGCTTTGAGATCTTTCCAGGACCTACTGAGGTGTTGAGAGCAAAGATGTCTGTTTCCAGAAGGTGATCAGAGAGATACCTTCCAAATCCCTTTTAAGAAGGTATGATATCCAGGTGTATGGCCTGATCCCAGGATTCCCTAAGAACATAAAAAGCTGAAGGAAAGCCACAAGCTGATATGCTCGGATCTTATCCACAAATCCTCAAACTTTTGCTCATTGAAACTACATGCTCTGGACTACATCATCTCCATTGGGAGGTAGAAAGTGAGGAGCATAATGTTCTCTCTTTTGCCCCTCAGTGAACTTAACAGCTTATTTTGGTAAGATAATGTGGATGCACTTTAAATAGATAAATCATTATGCAAAGCAATTCATCATCAGCATCTGGCAAATGGAATGGGTGCAACTGCCAGAGGAGGATAGTCCAGGTGGGCAGAACAGTTTTGAGCAAAAACTGGAAGGAACAAATACATCAGCTCAGTGGAGAAAGGAGAAGAGTTTGGATATAAAAAAGTTCAGACGGGAGACTTGATATGAAAATGGATCTTGGAGGTCAGGCTAAAGAGTGCAGTGTACGCATTAATATTTAATAAACAAAAAATGAGCTAGCTCCATCTATCTCTAATGTCACGCCCTCTTCCCCTAAAAGCATAATCTCATTGCTCTGTTCATACCCAACTATACACTATTACCCGCATACACCATGTTTTCTCATGCTTTTGTCTGTCAACACTATTCTCACTCTTTAGAATGACGATTCTATCTTTGCATCTTGTTGACTACACTCTATGGTTTAGGTAACTCAAATATTCCAGGTGAGCTGTTATTCAATACAAATGAGGTCATATAACACCAATGCTCAGAATACCAGAGTATTTAGCTCTGCCTATGTGACCATTAGATATCAGCCCCCTCTCAGCATCTTTCCTGCTATTTCTGAAGAGTTCTCATGAGAACTGTTCACATCACAATTTATTTTTTATTTTAATCTGTTGCCCACAGGCCAAGTACTCTTTGGAGAACTGTCTCTCCTGCTGCTGACTGAGCCATCATTCAGCAATGGCCGTGCTAAGCTCTCAAAGGGCCAGAGCTTATGAACTAGAAATAACAGGGTTGGGGACAGGTGGTATGGGAGAACAGGCATTGTGCTAGTTTTTTCTCACCAAGTTTTCTTTGATAAACTTAACTTAAAATTATGAAGCCATACAACTAATTTCTTGGCTTTTGTAACTGAAAAATTCATTCAGTCGTGGCTGGATTCAAGACCTTGTATGATGTCATTGGGACCTGAACTTGGTCACCCCTTCTAAGTCCTGGCTTTGATTTTCATTTTTCTGCTTCAGGCTCAGGTACATGTACAGCTGCATTGCCAGTCACAGAAGAGCTTCTGTTTCACAGGCATGTCAAAAATGTACGGAGATGACCTCCGCTTTGTCTGATTTGTGTCACATCCCCAACCCTGAACCAAAAACAATAGAAATAGAACATATTGACCAAACAGGATTGTATCATGATTTACCCATGCATCTAAGGGTGACTAGGTCCTGCCCCTCTCTGTAAAATGAGAAAAACCTTCTTCCTAATAGTAAAAGAGAAACTTGGAGAATTGTACCACAAAATTAATAAGTAGATGTGAAGGAAATAAACATATTTCACTCCAAAATATAATTCTTTGACATATTTTGAGATGGCTATCAAGGGGCCAGCAAACACAAGTTGCCTTGCAAAGCTGTCTTTTGTGGAGGAGATTTGCATCTGTAGAGAATTTGCCTTAATGCAGCCAGTCCTCTTGTCCAGATCTAGGAAACATTAAATAAGAGTCTGACGCCTTTAAAAGTCTGAAAGAAAATTTACCATCCATTCTCTCTAAGGGCTGCTACTTGTGAGATTTCATCTACGTAAGACCATCTTTGCTAGCTAAAATTAACTCATGATGAATTAAAGATTTAAACGTAAAACCTCAAACTGTAAGAATCCTGAAAGAAAACACAGGAAATACCATTCTGGATGTCAGCCTTGGGAAAGAATTTATGGTAAGTCTTCAAAAAAATGGTAATAAACCCCAAAATTGACAAATGGGAACTAATTAAACTAAAGAGTTTCTGCAGAACAAAAGAAAAGATCAACAGAATAAATAGACAAGCTACAGAAAGAGAGAAAATATTCACAAACTAAGCATCTGATAAATGCGTAATATCCAGAATCTATAAGAATCTTAATCAATTGAAAAAGCAAAAAACAACCGCATTAAAAAGTGGGCAAAGGACAAGAACAGACACTTCTCAAAAGAAGACATACAAGTAACCAACAAACATGAGAAAATGCTCAACATCTCTAATCACCAGACAAATGCAAGTCAAAACCAAAATGAAATACCATCTCGTACCTGTCAGAATGGCTATCATTATAAAGTAGAAAAAACAACAGATGCTGATGAGGATGCGGAGAAAAAGGAATGCTTATACACTGTTGGTGGGAATATAAATTAGTTCAGCCACTGTGGAGAGCAGTTTGGAAATTTCTCAAAGAACTTAAAACAGAACTACTATTTGACTTACCAATCCCATTGCTGAGTGCATATCCAAAAGAAAATAAATCACTCTACCCAAAAGACACTTGCATTTGTATGTTCATCATAGCATTATTCACAATAGCAAAGGCATGGAATCAATCTAGGTGCCCATCAGTGGTAGATAAGAAAAATAAAATGTTGTACATATACATGGTGGAATACTAAACAGCCATAAACAGAAAGAAATAATGTCCTTAGCAGCAATATGGATGCAGCTGAAGGCCATTATCCTGTTAATTAACACAGGAGCAGAAAACAAAATACTGCATGTTCTCACTTATAAGTGGGAGCTAAACACTAGGTACTCATGTACGTAAAGATGGCAACAACACACACTGAAGACCACTAGAAGAGGAAGTGGGGAAGGGTTGAAAAGGTTAGGTACTATGCTCACTTCCTGGGTGACAGGTACAAATGTATCCCAAACTTCAGCATCATACAATATACCTGTGTAACAAACCTGCACATGTACCCCCTGAATGTAAAATAAAAGTTGACATTATTTTAAACAAGCAAAAGAAACAAAGATGATAACAGCCCCTTTCTGAAACAAGCAAAAGAAACAAAGATGATAACAGCCCCTTTCTGAAACAACCAAAAGAAACAAAGATGGTAACAGCCCCTTTCTGAAACAAACCCCTTCCTTGCTTGTGGACCTGACCACCTTTGTAAAACTAGCAAATTAGGCACAAGATTATAAATGGCGCAGGGAGTCATGCAGCCAGAGGTCACAAGATTCCTAAACTCCCCAATTGCTCCTATAGATAATATCACAATTGTATAACCTCAGATTGGTGTTTGAAGTATTTTTCAGACCCTACTTTCTGATGGACCAGCTGGCAGCACCCAGACAGTTGAACTGGCTCATCTGGTCTTATAGCCCCCACTCAGGAAGTGACTCAGCACAAGAAAACAGGCTCTGACTTCCCATAATTTCTTCTCCAGCACAAACAATCAGCATTCTCCATTCCCTAGCCCCCTGCTTGCCAAACTATCCTTTAAAAACTCTAGCCTCTGAATTTTCAGGGAGGCTGATTTGAGTAATAATAAAACTCCTGTTCTTCCACTTAGCTGGCTCTGTGTTTTTTAAATTTCTTATTGCAGAAACCTGTTGCTATCAGTGCATCAAGTTTTCTGGGTAGCGACCAAGATGAACCTATTGGGTGAGTACATAGGTTTTATTATTTATCATATATATATGATGGTGATGCAGCTGTACATATGCCTGAGTCTGAAGCAGACAAATGAAAATCAAAGCTAAGACATAGAAGGAGTGACCAAGTTCAGGATGTGATGACATCATACAAGCGCTTGCATCCAGCCATGACTGAATGAACTCTTCAGTTATGAGAGCCAAGTAATTATTTGTATGGCTTAATACTTTTAAGTTTGGTTTCTCAAAGAAAACTTGGGTGAGAAAAGAGTTAACTCAATGTTTGTTCTTCCATAAGCCCCATCCCCATATGTACAAAAAAGATAGAACCTATGTACTCACCTATGTATATGTGTGTGTGTATATGTATTACATTTAAGTGTATACATATATGTTACATTTAAGTGAACTGTTAAATGTTATAGATTTATATTGTAATCACAGCAGAAACCTTTAACAAAATACAAACTTCTAGAGCTAAAATGCTAATAAATGGATTAAGTAGAATACTTAAAAATAGTTAACCCAAAAAGAAAGAAGGAAAATAGAAAGATGAACTAAGAACAGATGGGACAAATAGAAAACAAAGAGAAAAAAATTAGGCAAATGCCAATCATAATATTAATTATATTAAACAAAAATAAGATACACACACCTTCAAAGAGGTGAAGATCATAAGATTATATTAAAAAGTGAGAGCTATGTGCCGTCTAAAATAATTGCACTTTAAATATAAAGAACTAGATAGCTGAAAGTCAAAGGATAAAAAAAGTTAAGCCATTTGAACAGTAAGCATAAGAAAGCTGGGTGATTCTATTAACATCAAAGTGGAACTAAGAAAAGCCGATTTTAAAAAATGTGAATTATCTTATAGTTGAGTGAAATATTCTATAAATATTAATTGGGTACAGCTAGTTGATAGTATTGTTCAAGTCTTCAATATTCTTACTGTGTAGTAAGAATTCAAGTGAAATTGAAAACTAATATTTTTAGATTATTATTAACATTTTTTTTAGCAATAAAGTGTTTTCATTTAGGGTATGTACATTGCTGTTTTAGACATAATGCTATTGCACTTTTAATATACTACAGTATAGTGTAAACATAACTTTATGCACTGGGAAACCAAACAATTCATGTGACTCACTTGATTGCAGTAATTTGTTTCATTGCAGTAGTCTGGAGCCAGACCCACAATATCGCTGAGTGTATTAGTCAGGGTTCTCTAGAGGCACAGAACTAATAGGATAGTTGTATATATGAAGGGAAGTTTATTAAGGAGTATTGATTCACACAATCACAAGGCAACCTCCCACAATAGGCTGTCTGCAAGCCAATCCGAGTCCCAGAGCTGAAGAACTTGGAGTCCAATGTTTGAGGGCAGGAAGCATCTAGCGTAGGAGAAAGATGTAGGCTGGAATACTAAAGCAGTCTAGTCTTTTCACGTTCTTCTGCCTGCTTTTATTGTGGCCACGCTGGCAGTTGATTAGATTGTTTCCACCCAAATTGAGAGTGGATCTACCTTTTCCAGTCCACTGACTCAAATGTTAACCACCTTTGGTAACACGGTCACAGACACACCCAGGAACAATACTTTGCATTCTTCAATCCAATCAAGTTGACACTCAATATTAACCATCACACTGAGGTATACTTTGAAGCCTTTTGTGACTTTGGGTCTTTCTATGAAGAATTGATTTTGGAAGTCACATCCTATGACTATCCTTGGAAGTTACTTAGCATTACTTCCAAAATACTTTGTTGACTAGCCACCAAGTCCAGCCCACATTCACAGAAGAAGTAGATTCAATTTCGAAGAGAGAAGTATCAAATAATTTGGGAACAAATTTTGAAATACTGCACTTGACAAGGAATTTGAACAAGGGAAGTTTTGTAAATATTTAATGGTTTTAGGTTAACATACCTTGATTCTCCATCTCACAATGAAGGATTTAATCATGTTTAATGGTCCTGGTATACTTGAAATCCTTTGTCTATAGATTTTCCCATTTGTTAGTGTTTGGATGGGCACTGTCTTTATTTGTTTCTGAAGAGAATGAAGACTAATGAGAGAGTGCATTCCAATCAGTGCTTGTGCAAAGAGGCCATTCAGAGAATTCAGTATGAATGAAACATGGGACATAAATGAGGGGGTAATGGCAAATGCAGTCAGATAGCTAGTGCCCCACAGTTTCTCCTCTTCTCCTTTCACCTTCAGTTTTTGTCATTTTTGCTTTCACATTTTCAAGGGTAATATCGTTTATTTTCTATAACCATAATTGTTTTGTAATTTGTAAGTTAATTCTTTTTTTCTTTTTCAACTTTTATTTTAAATTCTGGGGGTGTTAGAGTGGGCGGATTGGATACCTAGACATGAGCCCCTGAGAAAAACGGGGTCTGGAAAATCTCACGCCTCAGAGATCACCAGAAACATGCATGCTAGCTTTGAGCAGAGAGCAGACGAAATAACTATGCAGGAAGGAACACCCCTTAAGATGCCCAGTAATTGCTCACTCTGTAGTCGATCTGTCAGAATGTAGCTGCATGCTGATAAAGAAGAAAGAGGACAAAGGAGAAATTCCTAAGAGATACACAGGTGAAATAAGTATAGATTTGACCTCTATACAACCATCCTGTGGTGGCGGTAATGAGCAATGCAGCCATTAGGTAGAATTCACATCTAACACTGGAACCATGCATGTGTACCAACTAATAGTAAGGGAGGATCCCACAAGCTTGGGGTGGGAACTAGGTGAGAAAAAGGAGGGGACTTAAGGCAGAAGTGCGAAAACTAGACCAAAAACAAAGTTGAAGACTTAAGACAGAGTTGAAAACTTCAAGAAAAAATCCACCATCATGAAAACCCAATGCAGAACCCTCGGGGGCTGCTGGGTGATTCTGTTTCAGTAGCCTGCTCTGCCTCATCTTTCAGAGGGTAATGTCTCTCTAAAGAACCTTTCTGCTCTCCTTTTCTCTTCAATAAATTCGTTTTGGCTAAATTGTCTCTTGGCTGAAATCTTTCACCCAAGATGACTAAAGACCAAGGATTCCCCCACTTCCTGGTAGCAGGGGTCCATGTGCAGGTTTGTTACAAAGGTATATTGCCTGATGTTTGGAGTATGATTGATCCCTCATCCAGGAAGTGAGCACAGTACCCAACAGGCAGTTTTTCAACCCTTGTTCCACTCCTTCCCTCCCCCATCTTTTATTCCCCAGTATCTATTGTTCGCATCTTTATGTCATGTGTACCCAATGTTTAGTTCTCATTTATAAATAAGGACATATGATATTTGTTTTCTGTTTCTGTTACCTCACTTAGGATAATGGCCTGCAGTTGCAACTATGTTGCTGCAAAGGATATAATTTCATTTGTCTTTATGACTGCATAGCATTACATGGTGTATCTGTACCACATTTTCATTATCCAATTCACCACTGATAGGCACCTGGCTTGATTCTATGTCTTTGCTATTGTGAATAGTACTACGATGAACATAAGCTTGCATATGTCCTTTTTGTGAAATGATTTTCCTTTGGGTATATAGCCAGTAGTGAGATTGCTGGATTGAATGGTAGTTCGACTCTTAGCTCTTTGAGATATCTTCAAACTGCTCTCCACAGTGGATGAACTAATTTACATTTCTAGCAACAGTGATATGCATTCCTTTTTCTCCACAGCCCTGCCAATGTCCGTTATGTTTTGACTTTTAAACAAAAGCCATTATAATTGTAAGATGGTATCTCATTGTGATTTTTATTTGCATTTCTCTGATGATTAGTGATGTTGAGCATTTTTTAATGTGCTTGTTGGCCACTTGTATGTATTCTTTTGAGAAGTGTCTGCTCATGTTTTTGCCTATTTCTTAACGGGATTATTTGGGTTTTTTGCTTGATGAATTAAGTTCCTAATAGATTCTGGATACTAGGCTTTTATTGGATGCATAGTTCACAAATATTTTCTCTTACTCAGTATGTTGTGTGTTTATGCCACTGATTTTTTCTTTTGCTATACAGAGTATCTTAAATTTAATTAGTTACCACTTGTCAATTTTTGGAAAGCACAACAATATTAACTATCCAAAATGAAGTATAAAACGTTTTAAATTCAATTTGTTCTACTAACTTCTGAAAAAAACAGTCTTGAACTCTTCAACTATAATTACAGATTTGTCTATCTTTTCCTTTTAGGCTTTATTAATTTCTGCTTCATGTATGCTCAAGCTCTGCTTTTAAGTGCATGTTCATTGAGTTTGCTATATCTTCTTTAGAAAATGACACTTTATTATTATTCTTCTTTATTCCTGGAAATATATTAAATTCTAAAGTCTGCTTAGTCTGACATTAACATAGCCACTTCAGTTTTCCTTTGATGGGTATTCTAATGCTATATATTTTCTCATCATTTTATTTTAATTGATCAGTGTCTTTTTTGTAGACAGAATATCAATGGCTTTTCTTTGGCAACAAGTCTGACAATTTCTGCCTTTTAATTAGAATGTTCAGACCTTGTGATGGTTAATACTGAGTGTCAACTTGATTGAATTGAAGGATGCAAAACATTGTTCCTGAGTGTGTCTGTGAGAGCGTTGCCAAAGGAGATTAACATTTGACCCAATGGGCTGAGGAAGGCAGACCCGCCCTTAATCTGGTGGGTGCAATCCAATCAGCTCCCAGCAAATACAAAGCAGGCAGAAAAACGTGAAAAATCAAGACTGGCCTAGCTTTCCAGCCTACATCTTTCTCTTGTGCTGGATGCTTCCTGCCCTCAAACATCAGACTCCAAGTTGTTCAATTTTGGGACTCGGACTGGCTCTCCTTGCTCCTCAAGCTTGCAGACAGCCTATTGTGGGACCTCGTGATCATATAAGTTAATATTTAATAAACTCCCCTTTATAATATATATAACACACATATATATATTACATTACATATGTATACATACTTATATTATATTACATATGTATATATATTAACTGCCCCTAGAGGGACAGAACTAATATCTATCTATCTGTCTGTCTATCTGTCTATCTATCTATCTATCTATCTATCTATCTACCTATCTAATATAGCAGAACTAATAGGATATATATAGGATATGTATAGATAATATGTATATAGGATATATAATAGGATATATATGTCATATATTAGTCAGGGAAGCCTGACTAATACAGACCTTTAATTAGAATGCATAGTTAATTTGATTGTTTATATGGTTGGGTTTAACTCTACCATCTTGCTCTATGTTTTGTTTCCCCTAACTGTATTCTTTTCTTCTTTTCCCATTTTCTTTTGAATTATTATTTTAATGATTCTATTTTATTTTCATGATTGGCAATTAATGATATTTCTGTTTTTCAGTGGGGAGTGTTCCTTTAGAATCCATAGTACACATCAACGTATTATAGTCCATATTTGTCTACCATATATATCTTCATGAATATTATAAAAGCTTTACAATAGTATACTTTTATTATTTCTCTCCCATCTTTTGTGCTATTGTTGTATATTTTAATTTATATCATTTATTTTCATGTTATAAATACAATAAATTATGGTTTAAATTTTTCTTTAAGTGTAAGATTATTTAAACAGGCTAGAAATGAGAGAAAATATCTTTTGCATTTACTCACATATTTCCCATTTGGAAGGTTTTTACTTCTTTACATAGATCCAAATTTTCATTCTGTTTATTTCCCTGCTACTTAAACTTTTTTTTTCTTTAGTATTTCTTATAGTGCAGGTCTTATGATGGTGAAATCACTCAGCTTCATTTGCTTACAAAGTCTTTACTTTTCCTTTGCGTATGATAGAGAATTCTAAGTTAATTTTTTTCGTTTAGCACATTTAAAATGTCATTTCACTTTACTATAGGCTCCATAGATTCAGATTAGAAGCTCATCATAAGTCTTCTATTTATTCTTGTGCACATAATGTGTCTTTTTACTTGGACTTTTTAAAAATAATTTTTAGTTATTAGTAGTTTTTTGCATTTTAATTGTTTTGTGCTTTTCTTTGCTTTTTACTTGAGGTTCATTGAGTTTCTTGGACATGTGTGTTTATTTTAGTTTTTATCAAATTTGGAAAAATGTTACCCATTATTTCTTTAACTATATTTTTCTACCATTCCTTAACTCCACTTTGAGGACTCCAATTTAATATGTGTTAGATCACTTGATATAGCTCGTTTCTGCTGTTATTTTTCAGACATTTAAAATATTTTACACTTCATTTTGGAAAGTTAATAGTTCTATGTTTTCAATCTTATTGTTTCATCTACAGTGTCTAATCTACTGTTAATTTCATTCAGTGTACTTTCTATTACAGATTTTTTCTTTCCAGAATTTTCATTTTTGTTCCTTTTTTTTAATATTATGTTAATGTTTTAGTTTATATCAGTGGGCATATTAACAATATTTATAATACATTCTCTAAGGACCTTGTCTGCTAATTAAATGATATCTATCAGCTGTCTGTTTCTATTGATTTCTTTTTTCCCCTAGAGATGGGTAGTATTTTCTTGCCTCTTAGCATAGCAGGTAAGTTTTTAATTAAGTGCCAGATGTTGTACCTTTTTGTGTTTGGCTTCTGATTTTTATTCTATTTCTCTAAAGAGTATTGGATTTTGTTTTTTGTTCTCAACTAAGTAACTTGAAGTCACTTTATCTTTTTGATATTTGCTTTTATGTTTTGTTGTGATTGATCCAGAGAAGCCTTTATTCTTGGACTAATATAACTTGGACTACTAAGGAATGACCCTTCTAAGGAAACTTACTTGTTATGAATTGAACTGTGTTCCATGAAAAAGATAAATTGAAGTCCTAATCCTTGGTATCTTAGAATGTGATCTTATTTGGAAACAGTATCGTTGCATATAGTTAGTTAAGCTAAGGTGAGGTCATACTAGAATAGAATGGGCCCTTAATCAAGTATGGCTGTTGTACTTGAAGAAGAGAAGAAACATACAGGGAGATAGCCATATGACAACAATTTCAGAGATTAGAGTGGTTTATCCACATGATAAGGAATACCACAGACTGTCAGCAAACACGAGAATCTAGATGTGATTGGGAAGATTTCTCTGTTAGGGATTACAGAGGGAGCAGGGCCCTTCTAACATCTTGATTTTTGACTTTGAGCCCTCAGAACTGTAGGGCAATACATTTCTGTTGTTTTAGTGATACTTTGTTTCAGGAGCGCAAGAAAACTGATATACTACCAATGTTCCATGTATTACAAGATGTCTCTCTTTTGGTCACCGGGAATAGAAAACTCTTCCCAGCCCCATGTGGGCATCAGAAATTCTTTGACCTATTGCTTTTTTGAAAGAGTTTTATGATTTCGTTTTTATTTTTCTTTTATTCATTTGAGTCTCCTGTCCTTCTTCTTAGTCTAGTTAAAGGTTTGTTAATTTTGTTTACCTTTTCAAAAAGTCAACTGTTAGTTTTGTTGACTTTTAAAATGTATTTCTCATTTTCATTTCATTTATTTCTGCTCTCATCTTCATCTCAGTTTGGGTCTCCTAAGTGTTAAAGATCATGCTGAACGCAAGAAAAAAAATGTATATGCAAATAAATAAATTACCATGATTTGTGTCATGTAAATTAAGCCTTCACTTACTGGATAATCTTGTTTATTATAAGAAAACGAACTATTGAGAGCTTGGGTGACAAAATAATATAGTATTTTCCCATAATAATTGAATATCTATTCTGGTTAAGGCTTTGTGCATACTATTCACATGCATCTTCTAAATAAATTCATCGAGAAAACCATGAGAGAAGGTTAATATTGCCATGCGTGGTAACTCACGCCTGTAATCCCAGCACTTTAGAAGGCTGAGATGGGCAGATCACCTGATGTCAGGAGTTCGAGACCAGCCAGGCCAACATGGCAAAACCCCATCTCTACTGAAAATACAAAAATTAGCTGGGCGTGGTGGCACATGCCTGTAATCCCAGCTACTCGGGAGGCTGAGGCAGGAGAATTGCTTAAACCCAGGAGGCAGAGGTTGCAGTGAGCCAAGATCGTGTCACTGCACTCCAGCCTGGGCAACAGAGAGAGACTCTGTCTCTAATAATAATAATAATAACAACAACAACAACAACAACAACAACTCTGAGAACTGGAGGTTAAATTATTTACCCAAGGTCATATACTCATTCATGGGTATGAGCAAGACAGAATACAAATTCTGACAAAATTCATTCTCTAATATTTGCTTCTGTAATCTACCAATGAAATATTACTATCTGCTTTCTCATAGACAAAGTAAAAAAGCAGCTAAATACTCTAATCATGTTTACTGGGCACTTATAATAAAAGCCAGGATAGAATGTCATGCACAGATAGAGAAAAAATTTGATGAATAGCTGAAAACATATGGGCAAATTCATACAATAAGACATTCCATTTATGTATAATCGAGGAGACAGAGAAACTCTCATTGGGAGAGGTGATAAGTAAGAAGAGATTTGCAGGTATTGGATATTTACACAAAGGGATACATTTTGATTTCACCTTCTTAGGGAATCACTAATTACTATCTATGTCAGATCATTTCATGTCACATACTAGTGCAATAGTGTAAATAATTACACAATTCTTGTTCTAAAATAATGATTCTGCAAATAATGATGATGAAAATAATTAGACAGCATTATAAATAACATTACATAGCTAGAACAATTGTTACATTCTAATTAAACTCAACAATTAGATTCTGCTTAGGCAGTGGAAATGGTATCACGCATTAATTAATCAAAAGTCACATACAGGTTTTACTTATTGCTAATAATACAATCGTGTCACTTTGATTGCTTTATAATTAATTCGTTCTTCAAGATAGCTTCTTCAACACTGAATGTTAACACTGCTGTTGCAAACACTTTTTATTATTTATTTATTTTTGATTTTTCTAAGTTCAGTTTTATTTTTTATGGGTAGCTATTTTCTTTATCTGACTATGTTGTAAGTTTTTCAGATTGATGGACTTTTTTACCCACTTTGATTAATGGACATTTGGGCTGGTTCCATATTTTTGCAATTGTGAATTGTGCTTTAAGTTATAAACATGTATATGCATGTATCTTGTTCGTATAATGACTTCTTTCCCTCTGGGTAAATATTCAGTTGTGGGATTGCTGGATCAAATGGTAGTTCTACTTTTACTTTTTTAAGGAATCTCCACACTGGTTTCCAATAGTGGTTGTAATAGTTTATATTCCCACCAGCAGTGTAAAAGTGTTCCCTGTTCACTGCATCCCCACCAACATCTATTACTTTTTGATTTTTTGATTATGGCCATTCTTGCAGGAGTAAGGTGGTATCGCATTGTGGTTTTGATTTGCATTTCTCTGATCATTAGTGATAGTGAGCATTTTTTTATTTGATTCTCATTTGCATATCAAAATGTATGACAATACCTTTTGAGAATTGTTTATTCATGTCCTTAGCCTACTTTTTGATGGGATCTTTTGCTTTTTTCTTGCAATTTGTTTGAGTCCTTGTAGATTCTGGATATTAGTCTTTTATCAGCTTTATAGATGGCAAAGACTTTCTCCCACTCTGTGGGTTGTCTGTTTACTTGCAGACACATAATTTAAAGAGACACATCAAGAAATTCAAAACTCACTGCACTTTTTTTTTTGGTATAAATTTGACATTTGACTTTGGAAACATCTTACTTCCTGTCTTTCCAGGAACCTATCTTTTGACTCATCTGTGAGTATCTATTTTGCAGGATTGTTCGTGTTACCAATTTTTTATTAGTCAGGGCCCAATCAAGACACAGAAAGCACTGCAGTTATTTTAACGGAAATAACTTAAGGATGCATTTGTTTGCTAGGTAACTAAAAAGGCAAAAAGAGAGCATTAAAATATTGTGAAGGCTGCAACCATAGGAAATGGCTATGACCTGTAGAGCTGAGGAAACAACAAAAAAAAGAGGTTGGAAATTTTAAAAATTAGTAGCTTGCAGCAGAGGTCTGAAACTGGAGCTGCAACTTAGACTTCTCAAGGGACAACATCATTCAGCTTGTGCTGGTTTTCTGAGCTCAGAAAATGAGCCCATGGGATTGTGACCCAGATCCCTGAGGATGGAACACTGACTAATGCTGATATCTCTGAGAGACCCACAATAAGGCTGAGTCTGCAAGTATTAAAAACAGTGTGAGCTTGATTCCTGAGCTGCCATAATGAACTCATTTACCACTGCTGGGTGGAGAAGCAAGGCTGGGGTGATGCTGATAAGAGCATGTTAGGAGCAGGGATCAGATATGAATCCTGGTGGAAGGCAACAAGAAGCAGAAAAGAAGGAGGATGTCCTTTCCTCTCTTCCAGCCTTGAGTCTTCCTCTAGAATCCCCAATAGTCATGGCCTAATAGGGAGCCAGATGGAAAGGCAGAAAAGTGGTTTTCAGACTTCAAGCCCAGGCATCATCAAGTAGAGGATAGAAGTATGAATTTGGAGCTGAGAGACCATAGCTTAATACATGCACATCCTCCTTGACATTTCCATTTTCCACTTGATTGAGAAGACTTTAAAGGCAGCAACATTTCTTATTCACTTCTACTTCCTATGTATCTAGCCTGGTGTCAAATTGAAAGGAGCATTCAATTTTTTCTTTCATTCAAAATAAAGAAATATTAAACTGTATATATGAGAAAGAGACAGAGACAGGCTGGCAGAGACAAGAGGGAGTATGTACTATGTGCTGGACATTTTCTTTCAGTGATTGAACAGTGAACAAAACAAATGCCCTGCTTTGATGGAGTTTATACGCTCAATAAGTGTTGAATTAATAAATACCTGATACTGCCAATTTCTCCTTTTCTCTAAAATATTTCCCTACAAGCCACATTGCCTTGCCTTCTTCTACCTCTTGATGGTTTCTCTGGGGATCCTTGGTGGCTCCTCTTTCTACTTCCATTCCTAGACATAAATATTTCTCAAGTTTCACTTGTCATGCCTCTGCTCTTTCCTTTCTCTGCTCTCACACACTGAGATCTCATCAATTCTTACAGATTAGACTGTAATGCATATTGTCCCAATTCAAATGCTTCATCAATTGTCTGCTGGAAATGTCAATTAGGACACCCACCCGTAACTTTGGACTCAACATATCTAATGAAAGCTCATCTCCTCTCCCCTTGAGACTACTCATAAATAGTGGAGGTAAATTTCTGGCTTAAAGAATTTCACATAAAGAATTTCAGTTTGTGTATGTATATAAACATATGTGTGTATATATGTATATGTGTGTGTGTGCGCTCGTATATGATGGATGAACAAAATATATTTTCTACTATGAGCTGTGGCCAAAAATATTTGAAAGCCAAAGGAGTATATGAGCTCCAAATTCTAAGAACTTAAAAACATGATATGTTAATATACCTTAAACTCACAAGAATTCAATTATTGTAGCAAAATTGATAGCCGTTCTACCATGTATTCTGCTGTACTAAGTGCTGGGATCACTGGTGATGTGCTTGTTTACTGTGTTTTTCCTGATGAGAAGGCACCTTTTCCCAGGGTTGGGCCGTTGAGAAGGCACCCTTTCCCAGGTGCCTTCTCATCAGGAAAAGAAACAGGAAACAAGCAAACACGGCCAAAAT
The DNA here is from genome assembly GCF_003255815.1 of Theropithecus gelada. Lineage (NCBI taxonomy): Eukaryota > Metazoa > Chordata > Mammalia > Primates > Cercopithecidae > Theropithecus > Theropithecus gelada. The sequence continues at coordinate 58,579,784 of NC_037669.1, forward strand.
AACTTGACAGGTATTGTATGTTTATACATGATGTAGATGTTTCTGCTGTGGCCTAATATATGTCTTTCTGAAAAATCTTCTGTTGTACAAAATTGAACATGAAAATAGCAGGGCTTATATGACTAACACAGATCAGAGTAGATCACTCAAAATCAATACAGTATTTTAATCAAAGCAATAAGAAAAACAATTTATATGCCACCTGATAACTTGGATATCCTAGACAAGCTACTTCTGCAAATTATAAAAGTTCACATAAAATAATAGCCTTGGAGTGCTGGCTTGCAGGTACTGAATAAAAGCAGATACAAATGGAGCTCTGAATCAGCAGGGTTGCTGTTAAGGTGAACAGAGGAGGAAGTGAAACCTGTCTTTAGCAGAGAGTCACACAGGCTAGGGTTCATACCTCTGTGGGGAAGGAGACTGAGCACACACATTTATTTTTATTTTATATTTATTATTTATTATTTTATAAATAAATGCCCTTTATTTGTAGTTGACACATAATAATTGTCCATATTTACATGATATACAGTGATATTCCAATGTATGTATACAATATGTAGTGATCAAATCTGGGTAATTAGCATATCCATCATTTATCATTTCTTTGTTTTGTGGACATTTAAAATCTTTCCACTATCTATTTCGAAAATATAAACCACAATATTATTTTTAAATGTGCCTTTCTTCCCTAAAGCTCTTCAGCCCTAAAATAGAACTAAAGCATTTCTATGCAGCACTCAAGCTTGGAGCATTTTTTCCTTCATGGTAAAGTTTTAAACTCTGCTGTAGTTATTGTGTCTCTCCTTGTCTAGAAAAAAAAAATCACAAATAAACAAATACTCCTTCCCTACCGGAATATCAGTATAACTCCCCTGTCCATATGTCTACTTTGTTTTGCCTCAAGTCCATGGTGCTGGCATGGTTATTAATAGCACCCCTTTCATTCTCAAAAGTATCTGACTTTGCACAACAAATTAAATGGTCATACTAATTATTTTGATATTTAACAATCTATTGTAGCAAGGAAGACTGAAAATTCTGGATAATAGGTTGTGATAAATACAGTGATAATATTAAGCATGTGTTGGTAGGACTAACAAAAAAGACACATGTAAAACATTTCAGCACTAGCTCCATGGAGAAGACATTTAAACTGAACCATAAGAGGGAACTGGCAAAAAAGTTGTTGTCAATGGAAAAGGAAACAGAGAAAATTGCCTGTGCAAAAGCCCTGTGGTGAGAAACAGTCTGGCAGGTTAGAGGAACTGAAAAGCAGCCAGCATGACTGGATGTGGAGGGAAGGGAGTCGAGGATGGTGGCTTGAACTTAGGTGATCTCAAGGTGGACAGTGGGTGCCATGAGGAGGTTTGGAAATACAAATGGCAGAACTTATTGATAGATTTAAAAAGTGATAAGGGAGAGAAAGGAGACAGGATGACTCCCATGTTTTTAGAATAAACTCAAGAGATAAGGATTCAATTTCTAGCTCTTTCTTAATTCTTAGATATTTTTAGTGAGATCACTTCCCTTTGGGACTCAATTATCACATCTATGAACAGAAGATGAACCGTATGACATCCAAGCATCCTACCACCTTTGGCATTTTGCTATTATAATTGCATTTATCTAAGCACTTGGTTCATATGCATATTGGGGCCTGTTCCTTCATGCACATCAGTCCCTTTAAAGGAGTAAATAAAACATTTATCTCAACAAGTAAACTTATCCTTCTGCACATTTTCTCAGTGTAATTCCTCCAGGTTTCTCTCTGTTGTAACGCATTTCTTTTCATTCCCCTTTAATTCTGAATCTACTCGTTTTAGCCTTTCTGGGAATGAAGATTGGCATAGATAGTCCAAAATCAATTGGCTTTTACAACCCACCTTAAAAAAATAACACAGAAAGAAAACATTAGCAAGCAAACTGGAACCCTGACATAAGGTCACCTCCCACTGCATTCCACTGCTGGTGAATCTCCCTGGAGTAATTTGATTAAACACATTCAATTTACCTTGCAAAGACAGACTCTGCTTCTACTGGCACTCACAGACTCTGGGGGGAGTTTTCAACATTTAAAGAAATGTGTCTATTTATCTAACGGAGTTTTATTTTCTCCAAAAAAATCCTGCTTCAATTACTCTAGTGTATTCTTTCTAGGTACGTAGAAAATGTACAAACTAAAACCAAAGTGAATGTATGTGTACACACACACATATAAGCAACTTTATGCCATTGTTGCTTTCAAGGCTAGATATTAAGTGCATTGATAAAGCACATATTGGTGCTATGGAAGTAGCCCAGGCTCAGAGAGGAGCTGACCAGAGAACATAAACACTTCAAGTTTCCAGTCTTCCAGCTTTCCCAGAGGAAATGCCCCCAAGGCAAAAGTAGAAAGAGTGAATTAAGAACAGATCCCTTCAACGTGTGATCTGAAGACAATGTGCTTTATTAAAACTGTTGATTCCAGGCCGGGCGCGGTGGCTCAAGCCTGTAATCCCAGCACTTTGGGAGGCCGAGACGGGCGGATCACGAGGTCAGGAGATCGAGACCATCCTGGCTAACACGGTGAAACCCCGTCTCTACTAAAAAATTACAAAAAACTAGCCGGGCGAGGCGGCGGGCGCCTGTAGTCCCAGCTACTCGGGAGGCTGAGGCAGGAGAATGGCGTGAACCCGGGAGGCGGAGCTTGCAGTGAGCCGAGATCCGGCCACTGCACTCCAGCCTGGGTGACAGAGCAAGACTCTGTCTCAAAAAAAAAAAAAAAAAAAAAAAAAAAAACTGTTGATTCCTGAGCCCTATGACAGAATGGCTGATGCAGAATCTCAGGAGGCAGGGACAAGGTACAAAGTTTCTCAATGTTGTATGTGTACGTGACTCATCTGGGGATCTTGTTAGAAACACAGATTCGGACCCAGGAGGCCTGGGATGGGGCGGGAGATGATGCCTTTCTCAAAGCTCCCACGTGATGACATGCTGGTGGTCCGTGGACCACACTCTAAGGAATAAGGCACTCAAGTTTGGGCACTAATGTGTAGTCTAATACTGGTGTCCTGTCATTAGCAGATTCCTCTTGCGAGCTTCATTTCAAAGGTGACTGACTCACTGCTGAAGGCCTGAGAAGCAATACATACTGGAGAATGCTTCAGATAATACGGCTCATTAGAAATGGTTCAAAAAACAATATGATCATTTTTACAATTTGAAAATGCCTATGCAATTTACCTTCTTAACACATCAAGCATAGAAAAGTTCAGCGAGGTTTCATCCACCTGTCCAATTTATTTCCTGAGCAATTGTCATCCAGCATTGTCTGTATCACCTTTGTTACTATCACAGCAAAGTGGAACAAGCTGTCAGTCAGCCTTTCTAGTCTTTGATGAAGGAAAATTGAGCTTCTCAACACTGATTCTCAGCTTTTTATCACTGATTGCCCCTTAGCAAGGTAAATTCAGTCTTAAAACAGCCTTTTATGTTAACATGGCTGGGGAGGGCAAGAGGTACCTGCAATATCAGCATTTATTCCTTTTTTTTTTTTTTTTTTTCCCAGATGGAGTCTGGCTCTGTCCCCCAGGCTGGAGTGCAGTAGCGTGATCTTGGCTTACTGCAACCTCCACCTACCAGGGCTTATTGCAACCTCCGCCTCCCAGGTTCAAGTGATCGTCCTGCCTCAGCCTCCCGAGTAGTTGGGACTACAGGCGCCCGCCACCACACCTGGCTGATTTTTGTATTTTTAGTGGAAACAGGGTTTCACCATGTTGGCAGGGCGGGTCTCCAACTCCTTACCTCAAGTGATCTGCCTGCCTCAGCCTCCCAAAGTGTTGGATTACAGGTGTGAGCCACCACACCTGGCCCACATTTATCCTTGAGCTAACTCATATGCTGCTTTTTTGCTGTGGCATTTTAACATTTGAGATGCTGGCTTCCATGCTTGCATTATTTTTAAGGAAAATCATTTCATCTGAACGTGCTCACCAACTCCTACCTGTGTCGATTTTTTGCATAGTGCTGACTGAAGTTGCCAAAAATAAAGGTAGGAACTAATATTGATCAATTTCTAATTAGGTAAACAACACCTACATCTTTACCTGATGTAACCTTCATAGTAATACTCTAGGTATGTTTAGCTACTTCCATTTTCAAATATAAAGAAAGCCAGCAAGCTTGATGGAACCAGTAATGGAACTAGTAATGGAAATAATGGGAAAGTCAATTCAGGCCTAGATACCTCACTTTCAAACCCACAAATTCCTCTACAGGTACCTAGGCCTTCTGGATACGAGAATTAAGTGAGATGAGATGATATTAACCACTGGTCAGAGATTTACAGGCAATATTTATATAGGAGACATTTGAGCAAAATGGTCTCAAAAGATTCTTTATAATTCTAATGTTCTAATATTTTATCAACACATGAATAAAATATTTTATTCATTATGGATTGTAAACACCATGTTCCACTGAATCACACATAAGCTTAAGTAAACTGACAAAAACTTAATAAGTGATTTAAGTTAGAAGGAAGTAGAACAAAACAAAGTTTATCCTAGAACATCAAAATCACTAATAAGTGCAAGATAAAGGAGACATCACAGTTTGGGAAAAATTTATGTTGAGAAAACAGGTAAATAAAAATCCCAGGTTTATTTGACGACAAAATCAATATTATTGAACAATACAAGCCAAGAGTACTTAAGGATCATTTAATGAAAGAGTAGAGTAACTTCCATATAGAGAAAAACAGTGTTGCTAAGTTCTGAACTAGTTATACTGTAAAATGGGTTTAACAGAGTAGGATCTCTGTTTTTCACCTGTAAGACTCTTTGAAATTATAATGATGTATTACGTTCTTGAACAATAACAAAGTACATTTAAAAAATCAAAATTGGTCAATTATATCTAAAATAGTGTGAATCAAGGATTGCAAGCTCAAGGGCTGGTGGGGAAGAGGCAGGTAAGATAATTGAGTACAATCGACTTTGTAGAGATTGGGATAAACTGGGGTATACTGTTCTCATGGAGAGGATACCTGACCAATACATCAGATAATCGATGTATTGGAAGTAATTAGCCAAGGTCAGTTTGTGAAAATATCAATTAACAGAAATGACCACTTCTCCAAAGGTTATCTCACATAATAAATGTACTGAGTAATCATTTACCAGATTACTGGTTCAACAGAAATTTGTTTCTATTCACTAACTTCCAAGGAGTAGAGCAATTTGTGTTGCTAATATGTTCTAAAATCAGTCTTTGGAATATTCTTCGTACAATTTGAGGGGAATGAGCTTCTTTTGAATTTAGATTTTAAGTGCTGTGCATTGTTCCATGTGTCAAAGATTTTATCAATGGTAAGTAGGGCAGGTATCTCTTTTCTAATTCATTTTCAATTAAATCCACTGTGTTTTTTACTTTTCTCATTTAATAGTTTTGCTTTCTTGAGTGGGAGAAAAAGGAAGAGTTAACAACTAATGCATAGGAATTGAGACTTGAGGTATCTGTGTGAAACAATAAGAATAGTCATAGTTATTTTAAGGGATTGTTGGAGAATCAAGCCAGGCATGTTATCTTAAAGTTCATAGTAATTAGAGAGCAATAAGTATACAATTAGGCATTCATTTCTTCATCTGCCCATAGAGAAATATCATCTATGTATTCTTATATCAGAAAAGCAAGGAGAAATTGCTTCAACAAGAACTTTGCATTAAATTTATCATATTTCATATTTCTACTCTGTGCAGGGAAGGCCAGGCCTGGCAATGCCAAGAAGCCAGCACTATAAATATAAGAATGAACACTAACATATTTGAAGCAGAAACAGAAAAAAAACCCATCATTTTAGGAAGTTTTTAAAAATGTATGCAAACATGTCACAACCTGATTCTTTAACAAATATCTTAATATGTTCATAGAAGGTTTTGAAGGATATTCACTAACAAATACAGAGAGAAGAAATAGAATGGAGTGTTGCAGAACAGTAACAGATGACAAGATAAAAGATGGAGAAGGGAAGATAGCAAAAAGTAATTCCAAGTGGATGAGACATTGAAATGTTTTTAAAATCTTCTACACCCTTTAAGACAAAATATTGAAAAATATGCTTATCATATTACCACAAGGAAAAGTTCTCTAAAGCAGCCATAGAAAGCATGACTATAAAGGAAAAGATAAGTAAATTTAACTACAGAAATTAAATATTTCTCTGTGGAACAAAGGACAACCCTTACCAAGTCCTCAAAAAAGCAAATGCCTTAGAGAGTGGATTTGCAACCCATATCAAAGGAAACTGATTAATGTCTGTTATGGTTAGAGAACTTCTCCAAATTAATTTTAAAAGGCTAGTAATCCGATAGAGACGTGAGCAAACAATGAATGAACAATTCCCGGAGGAAGAATCCTGTTTAGACAATAAATACATGCAGAACATTAATACCACTAGTTATTTGGGACACACAAATTTTAAAAAGGTAATATTTATCTCCCACTAGATTAGAGAAATTTTAAGGAAACTGACATTAAGTGTTGCATAAGATGAGGGAATCGCTAGCCGGCAGTTTGTATAAAAAACAAATACTTTAGAGACTATCTTGGCAAAATTCACTTTCATTCTTTGCTATGTCAGAAGCACTCTTCTAAAAGTACATATAAAGACATATACAAATATATTGTTGAAACAATATTTATGGCAGTAAACATTTGAAAAGAAGAAAGACTATCCAAATAACCAAATTGTGGCATATCACCCAATAGAAGACGATATAGCGGCTACCATAAAGAACTCAGGCTACCTGCATTAACTGGGATGATTCACAAACACATTATTAAACTTAAAAAACCTAATAATGATATATAAACCATGCACTATTTTGAACAATTTTCAAACATAGTAAAACAGTAGTACATATTGGTCTTTGAGAGGCTCTTGTGGAATAAAGCCAAAAACCTAGGCAAGAAGGAAGCAATGCAACTTCAGCATAGTAATTGCCAGGAGGAGTATGAATAGGACATAACTATTTTTCCCTGTATTCAAAATATTTTATTTCCTCCAAAAATATGAAAAGTTCATACCAAACCATTATTTTTAAAACCAAGATACGTTTGTGTTTCCTTGTATTTATCCTGATATTTTCCAAATGAAGTATTTGAAATTATTCATAATTAGAAGGGAAGAGTAAAGAAAAATGAAAGGAAAAAAAGAGGGTTATAGTGTGAGACAAAGTAAATAGTCAAGAGAAAGATAATGACTAGGAAAGAAGGAATAGAGATTAAAACAACAAACAAACAAACAAGAAAGGCAGGGCACGGCGGCTCACATCTGCAATTCTAGTACTTTGGGAGGCTGAGGTGGGCGGGTCCTTTGAGCTCAGGAGTTTGAGACCAAACTGGGCAACACAGTGAGACCCCATCTCTACAAAAATACAAAAATTAGCCAGGTGTGGTGGTGCAAGTTTGTAGTCCCAGCTACTTGGGAGGCTGAGGTGGGAGGATCCCTTGAGTCCAGGAAGCCAAGGCTACAGTGAGCTGAGACTGTGCCACTGCACTCCAGCCTGAGTGACAGAGTGAGACCCTGTCTCAACAACAACAACAAAAGGGCTGGGGTGTGGGGGTGGGAGGGGTGGGAAAGAAAAAGAAATAGAAGAGAACGAGAACAAAAAGATACTGTAGCAGGAAGTCTCAAGCACTATCTCTTGGTTGGGTCTCAATTTCCCCCCTTTCTTGCATCCTTTTTCCATTTTCCCCAGGTCCTTTTTCATAGGACTTAAAAATATGCAACATACTTAAAACCAAGCAATTTTTACAACCTTATCGTATACACACATGTGTTCACATGTTATTGTCTGAAACAAAATCCTCTGAGGAAGCCCCACAGCAAGTGTGTGCCGTGAAGCAGTGTTGCTTTGTGGCCAGTAAAGGACAGAAACTGGGCATGTTTAGAAACTTCCATAGCAATTTGAAAGAGTAATTTTATGTCCCTTGTCATAACAATACAAAGTGTAGGCTTGTGTTTTACATATCATCTTTTAATTTCATTGTTCTGTTATGTTTATTATATTTTACAGAGGCATCTGTCTGCAACAGGTTGAAAATTAATAATAATAATGAAGGGTTTTTGAACAGATTGATAAGCACTACTCTAAAAATCAGAAAACCAGAAAGAATTGTTCCCTTAGGGGATGTGTGTGTGTGTGTGTGTGTGTGTACTCACACACATGTAAATTTGACTTTAAGGAGGGGCTGTTGTTTCTCAGTGCTCCCTGGAGTACTTTTATTCATTCTTAGATCTAAGTTAGTCATGGAAAACCTAAGCAACCAAATGAACTAAAATACCATTAATCCATTCCTCAAGAGAAAGGACCTTTACATTTAATTTACAAACCACCTTTGCTAAGGATTAAGAGAGAACCGAACCATCCTCAAAGCAACGAAAATGCAGAGCCGCCTATACCTGCTTAGGAGACTAAAATCCAGCCTGTTTGGAAAGCTAGTGTTGTCCAGTTATGCGATTTTTTTTTTTCTTTCACATTACGTCCTGTTCCTGTGACTTTCACCAAGAAAGCACTTCCTTCAGATCTTCAGTTTCTGGCATTGCTAGCACCCTCTTCTTCAGGGAGGATTACCAGACAGGAAAAGATAACAGAATGCTTGAAAGTCTAAGCTTTGGCGCCCAATCAAACTAGTTTCATAACTTGCCTAGGCTACTTTAGGTAATTTTTGGAAGAATTTTATAACCATCCTGAGCTTCAGTTTCCTAACACATAAATAGAAAAACCAGGATAATGTACACCTCTCTCAGAAGGTCACTGTGAAGAAAGCAGCAGCTAATATACAAAAATGCTCTTCTCAGTGACTGAAAGGGTCAGTCGTTACTATTTCTACTACTACTACTACTATTATCAGTACTGTATTAGGAGCCATGTTTGTAGCCATCCCTCAGGAGAATATGGGTCATACTCAGAAAAAAGAATAATGTAACTGCATTTACTCAAAATTATATAAGATATAAATTTTTAGCAGTTGAAAGTTTTGAGAAACTTGCAATAAAAGCAAATTCAGCAATCATATAAGAATTATCTTCTGGAATTTTACAAACTATCATAGTTAAGGGTGAATAGACACTCTAGGCTGCTTAAAAAGTCAAAACATGAATCAGTGGGTGAACTTAAAGGGTGGCAGATTTTGAATCAAACAAATGGCTTTCTTAAATACTAGAATTCCAATACAGAGAAATGGACTGAAACACAAGGGAGTATACCTATATACTCATACAAATACACACACACACACACACACACACACACACATATGAACAGAGAAAAAGAGAGAAATTTGTGTATCAGGCTATATGGAATGCTTTCCATGTAATATATTGTCTCATTCAGTTTCTCATATGTCTTGGTATTTTCTACTCAGTAGATAAACCTGGACTTCAGTTCCTTTTAGGGATTGCTTGCTCTATTTGCACCATTGTTCTGAGAAAAGTAATTCCCCATGTAAATGCATGTTACAAGTCACTGGAAAACTCCAGGCATTCTGTTTTTTTCCTGCTGCATCACGTCTTGGAAATTGCCCACCATTGTGGTTCTGCTATTTTAGAAGCAGGAGCAGAAGGCAGCCCTGCATTTTCCATGAAAGGGCCCCATAGGCTTCATTAGGGAAAGACATTTCCCCTTGAATTTCCACCTCCTCCGCTGAGACTCCAGCTCCAAGCTGCATGTGGCTGGCAGAGGAAAATGAGAGAGATTTGAAGGCATCAACAAGGCTTCCCTGACAGGCAGAAACCTGCCTTTGACACAAAGCTATGGCTTGGCTGTATGCCTAAGATGTGGGTAGGCACAAACTGATTTTAGCACCTGTGTCATGATTCTATTATCATAATTGAAGCATTTACAATATGGAAAAGTGGCTTACTACCTTCAATAGATTCATCTACAGAACACTAGAAAAAATAATCTTTATAAGATCTTCTTTATCTTTGAGGAAAATTAAACTATTTTAAATTCTTGAACTTTTTGTAAACCAATACAAATGCAAAGGTGAAGATTTATATAAAAATAAAAATTATAGAAAAGATCACAGAAAGTTTAAAACTGAGAAATACTTTTAAAGACTTTAACTTAGTATTTTACATGAGAAAAGTTTCTTTTTTAAATGACTAAGTATGAGTTTATATGAGCCCAATGCCTGAGGATGGTCACCTGGTAGAAGATTCAAGTTGCCCTTAATAAACACTCCTGAGTAAAGTTTTTGACTATAACAAATGTTAAATGTGTATCTGTCAATAAATCTAACTATTAATCAATGATTTTTAAATTTCTGTCAAATTATAACTAGTCACTGTGACACCTATCCATGGTTTAGTGAAGATCCATCTTATTAAAAGGTCAAGACCTAAAATGAAATGTTAGTAATAGTCATAAATAATTTACATGTTAAAAGTTTATTTTGTGCCAGGCACAGTGTTAAGTGCTTTGTGGGACAAATCACATTTAATTTGCACAAAACTTCTATGATGTAGGATGCAAAATTAATGTTCCCCTTTTATAGACAAGATAACATTGATTTGTTCACAAATGTCAAATACATTGAGTTGGTTCACAACTAGATATGAACCCATGTCTATCTGAATCTAAAACTTATCCTCCAAATGACCATGTTGTAGTCTGCATGTATCAGTCATACTATCTCAATTTGAATTTGTACTTACTGAGTAAACTGGTATGGAGGTACCTGTTAGGAATTATCCCTCAGGAGTCACTTATTTGAGTTAAAATCCTAGAAAGCCTAACTCAGCCTGGAGGGAGTGTCTACATGCCCCCATAGCTATACACAGCATCAGGGAGGATTGTATCTGAGGCATCCAATCTCCCCAACTGCTTGGATGTCATCTTGCTGTTTTGCTTAACTTGTATATCCAAAAGGTTCAAGGCTATTATCCTAAGTATGTTATAACTGTGTTTGTATTCTGCCTATAACTGGGCTGGATTATTCCTGAGCTCCTGGGATCCTGGTGGGTTTCATTGCTTGTGGACTTTATACTGCATCTTGAACCTTCAGCTCTATAGAGGCTTAACTGAGCCCAGGTAATCTTATTCAACAGGTTAAGGGAGAGTCGTTTCATTTGAATTTCATATTCACAGAAGATTTCAAATGTACAATTCTGACATTATCTGCAAAGAGTGGAGACACACTTGCAGGACTGATACATTTGCAGGACTGGAGCGTAATATACTTATCATACATCTTTAAACATGCATTCCATTACCTGACCATGCCACTGTAATGCATTAACAACTATTTTTAAGAATTATATAACCATTATGTAAATTGTATAGTCAAACTGCATTATACTTTGTGTTAAAATTATTTTTAAAGAAAACTTTTAAATTGTATCAGCTCTGGTAACCCTATTTTGGCATTTTTTTTTTATTCTTATCTATCTCAGTAAAAGCAAGCGGCATGAGCTTCTTTTGGCTTGTGAAGAAACTTGTGCATCTATCCTTGAGTTCTAGATGCACTAACTCATAATACAAGGGACAAGCCTCAAGAGGAGAGTGAAACACAATGATAGGAATAAAGAAGGAAAATTAGTGGCATGTCATAGTTATCTTTCTTACTAAATTAGAATTTCCTTGAGAGTAGGCATTCTATCTATTTTTTATACAGCCATCATGTTTTACAGAATGTAAGTTTTTATTTTTTTTCTACTTGGTGGGTTCTGAAGGATGACTGTCTTAGTCCATTTTATATGGTATGAGAATGCCACACACTGGGTAATTCATAATGAATATGAATTTGTTTGGTTCATGATTCTGAAGGCTGGAAAGTCCAAAAGCATGGCACTGGCTTCATGATGCATCATCCCATGGCAGAAAGCATAAGAGCAAGAGAGCAAGAGGAGGCTAAACTCACTTTCATAACAAACCCAATCTGGTGATAACACACCTACTTCTGGGATAATGACATTAATGTACTCATAAAGGCAGAGCCCTCATGACCTAATCACTTCTTAAAAGCCTCACCTATCAAAATTGTTGCAATGGAGATTAAGTGTTCAACACATGAACTTTGGGGGATGCATTCAAACCATAGCATTATGCTCCTGACCAGCAAAATCCATGTCCTTCCCACAATGCAAAATACATCCACACCATCCCAATAGTCCCCAAAGTCTTAACTCTTCCCAACATCAATTTAAAAATACACAGCTCAAAGTTTCATTTAAATCAGATATGGGTGAAAGGGCACAATTTATCCTGAAACAAATTATCTCTAGCTATGCAATGATGGGACAGGCATAGGAAACAGAAAAATAGGCAGGAAAATGGGGTACTGATTACAAATAAGTCTAAAATTCAACAAAGTTTACAAAATTATATTTTAAGACTTCAGTATACACTTTTTTGACTCCGTGTCCTGCCTTCTGGGCATACTATGGTAGGAGTTGGGCCTCTCAGGCCTCAGGCAGTCCCACCCCTATAGCTTTGCTGGGCTCAGCCCACCCAGCTGCTCTCATTTGTTGGCATTGCAAGCTGGCAGTGCTGCAGTTTTGGGGTCTCAGGGGTGACCTTTCATTGAGTGGCCACAGTGTCCACTCTCACTAGGGCATTATCCTAGTGGAGACTCTCTGCAGAGGTCCCATTCCCACAGCTATGCTGGACATTGCTTTAGTGGGGGCTTTTGGCAGTGGCTTTGTCATGCAACAGCTGTTTGCAGCATCCTTTGCAATCTAGGTGGAGGCCACAATGAACCCACAGCTCTTGCATCCCACATACCTGCATAATTAGAACCACTTGGATGTTGCCAAGCTTGTGCTGTCTGGAGTGTTGGGTTGAGCCGCACCTGGATTTACTTGAGCCATGGCTGGTGCGGCCAAGGAGGCTGTACTGGATTGTGAAAAGCATTGTCCTGCAACAGCACAAGGCAGCAGATGCTAAGATCCCACAGGCACTTCTCTGGAAACCTTGCCCTGAAGGTCCTAGTTTGCCTTGAAGATCATTGAAATGTTTTCATGGTTATTCTTCTACTGTCTTGATGAACAGAACTTGGCTTCCTTTTACCTATATTAATCTCTTTAGCAAATGGTCACTTGTTCACACCTTTGGTTTGCTCTCCTAAAGACTCCTTTTCATTATTTACATGACCAGGCTGCAAATTTTCCAAATCTTTTCACTCTGCTTATTATTTAATTACACATTTTGTTTTAAATTATTCATTTCCTATGGTATCTTACTATATGTAGTTAAAAGCAGCCATGCAGCTCCTTCAATATTTTGTTTAGAAATTTATTTCACCAGATATACTCGTTTATTGCAATTAAAGTCCACCTTCCATAAAGTGCTAGGGCATGAACATGACTCAGCCAACTTCTTTGGCAATTTATAACAAGGAAGGCCTTTACTCCAGTTATTAATAAGATATTCCTCACTTCTATCCGAGACCTCACCATAATGGCCTTTACTGTGCATATTTCTAACAACATGCGGGTCACAACCACTGAAGTAATCACTACAAAGATTTAGGCTTTCTGCAGCTCTTGTGTTCTTCTGAGCCTTCACTACAATTTCACTTAATACTCCATTCACAGCAATCTAGGCTTTTCTTAGTCTGCCCCTCCAAATTAATTCAGCCTCCAATCATTACCCAATCCAAAGCCACATTCACACTTTAAAGTATTTGTTATAGTAATAGTCCTGCTTCTTATTACTAGTTTTCTTTCTTAGTCTGTTTTATGATACTATGAAAGAAGACCAAAGACTGAGTAATTCATAAAGTACAAGAATTTATTTGGCTCATAGTTCTGGAGGCTGGGAAGTCCAAGAGCATTGCACCAGACTCTGGAGAAGGCCTTTGTGCTATAGTGTCTCATGATGAAAGGGAGAAGGGTAAGAGAGGATGAGAGAAAGAGAGGAAGAGAGTGTTAAACTCACTTTTATAACAAACCCACTCCCACAATAACAACATTAATACATTCATGAGGGAAGAGACCTCATGACCTAATAACCTCCTAAAGGTCCCACCTCGCAGTACTATTGCATTGGAAATTAAGTTTCCAACACACAATCTTAGAGGACACATTCAAACCACAGCAATGACATTAAACTCTTCTAATCTCATCAATTTTATTCATAGGGAGACTTTAATGGACAAATTATATTTTATCCAGTTGTAATTATTTCAAGGTTTTTTCTACCGTCGCTACAATAAGATAGAAGCAACATATTGGAGTGCCAGAAAAAGACAGCAACAAGATGCCAAAAAAGTGAAGATGGTAAAATTATTGAAATAAAAATATGCATAAGACATGACCAGCCATTTCCTCAAAGCAAATACACTGATTTGAAATGAGTACATTAAAATAAATTAAACCTATTTAACCATTATAGAAATGCAAACTAAAACCACAATGAGATAACAATGACAGATAGTGCATGTGTCAGAAGGGCTAAAATAAAAAATAGTGACAACACCAAAGCCTGTCAAGGATACAGAGAAACTGGATCACTCATATGTTCCTGCAAATGCAACTCAACTCTGAAAAATGATTTGGCAGTTTGTTTAAAAACTAAACATATCACTACCACATTACCCAGCAATTGTATTCCTAGGCTTTTATACCAGATAAATGAAAACTTATGTTTACACGAAAACTTACACACAAGTTTGCAAAGAGGCTTTATTTATAATACCAAAATATTGGAAACAACCCAATTTACTTCAGTGGGTACAGAGTTAAACAAACTGTGATATTTACATATAATGGAATAGTATATTTCCAGGAAAAACAGAATGAAATTTTGACACACACAACAAATTGGATGAATCTCTAGAGAATTATGCTAAGAGAAGAAAGCCAGTTCTAAAAGGTGACTCTATTAGTTCATTCTCACGTTTAATAAAGACATAATCAAGACTGGGTAATTTATATAAAAAAAGAGGTTTGATGGACTCACAGTTTCACATGGCTGGGGAGGCCTCACAATCATGGCAAAAGGCAAAGGAAGAGAAAGGCATGTCTTACATGGAGGCAGACAAAGGATCATGTAGAGGGAAATTCCCCTTTATAAAACCATCCAATCTTGTGAGACTTATTCACTATCATGAGAACAGCATGTGAAAACCCATTCCCGTGACTCAATTACCTCCCACTGGGTCCCTCCCATGACATGTGGGAATTATGGGAGCTAAATTTCGAAATAAGATTTGAGTGGGATACAGCCAAACCATATCAGTAACATACTGTATGATTCCATTTGCAAAATATTCTGAAAATGACAAAATTACAGAAATGGAGAAGATTAGTGGTTGCCAGGGATGAAGGAGGGTATAGGAGCTGGGTAATGGAACTGTTCTTTATCTTAACTGTATCAATGTCAATATTCTGGTTGTGCTACTATATTACAGTATTAAAAAATGTTACCAGGGAAAATTAGATATAGACTACATGAGATATCTTTGTATCATTTCTTACAACTACATATGAATCTAAAATGATGTCTACTTTAAAAATTTAAAGAAAAAAAGGGCTTTAAGTATTTTCAGTTTCGCAGGCCATACAGTTTCTGTTGCAACTACTCACCTCTATTCGTGCAGTGTGAAAGGAGTGATTGATAAGAGTAAGTGGATAAACATGCTGTGTTTCAATAAAACATTTTTCACCTAGACAGGTAGCAATAAGATTTGCTCCACGGCCTATAGTTTGTAGATGACGGTCCTCAATTAAACAACTCCTAGAAAGATGATTATATGTAACCTTTAAAAAATATCATATACCTGGTCCAATTCTAGTCATGTTGCATTCAAAGAGACAGTTCAGCAGCCAGAAAATAAATATGAAGAATGAATGCTTCACTTGAATTTATAACACTACAAAAGAACATTTATATACTACAGCAAATTCTCCATTTCTCTTCTTTACATTTTTCTTGCACATTGTAGGTGCTTTTTCACTTCTCCAATTCTAAATTCTTGAAAAATTCCTTCTTTAATCTCCTGCTCTCATGGTTTTAACTCTTTCTATGTCTTTCTCCCCAGTCTTAATAAACAGATTGGCAAATTATTTTGCTAAGTCACCCCCTTTCTCTGTTACCCATCTGGTCCTGTTCTCCACCCATAACCATTAATTTTTCATTAGCACAAAAGAATGATTCTGTCCAGAAAGACCCATCTTTAAAGAATGGGTGAGGGGAAGAAAATAAAATAGCAAAGTTACAAGTCTCCTTAATGGTGGAGGGTAAGGTAAAAATTGGCAAAAATCCGTGCATTAACCATATCAGTCTGTTCAAGTTGCTGTAATAAAATATCATAGTCTGGGTGGCTTATAAACAACAGCATTTCTTTTCCTCACACTTCTGAAGTCTGGAAGTCCAAGATCAGATACCAGCAGGGTTGGGTTCTTGTAAGGGTCCTCTTTCAAATTGCAGACTGTAAGCTTCTTGCAGTGTTTTTACATGGCAGAAGGAGCAAACAAGCTCCCTGGCCTCTTTTACAAGTGCACCAACCCCGTTCATGAGAAAAGAGCCCTCCCAAAAGACCCTACTTCTTAATACCATCAACTTGGGCATTAGAATTTCAATACATAAATTCTGGGGGGACACATACACTCAAACCATAGCAAGTAATTGTTGTGATGCCTCTTAAAATCATAACTGGTTTAAGTGGATCATAGCCACCTATTTAAGGATGCCTCTCGGACAGGTAACCCATTCATAGATTACTGTTTTAACAGTTCTGTGCTACACACTAAATGCATCAGGAAAATTCTTATGACACACTTGGATTGGAGGATAACTAATTCCACATTTAATTTTGTTACAAGAGGGTAAGGAAGTTTTTTTGGTCTGTTTTGTATTTGTTTTTGTATAAAATCTGCTCTCTGTGAATCCAACAAATTTAGCCATGGCGGGCATTTTGTGTTTATTATGAATGATGACACCCTAAATTCCTTCTTGCATATTACAAGTCCAACCCTCACTTTAAACCCTTTGGCACTGCACATTTTCATCCATCTTAAAAAAGAATGCCCTAAATCGATGAAAGAGAGAAATGAGGCAATCAAATAATGCCCGTCAGAAAACAAAATATGCACAGCATATTTCTTCTCATTACTGCATATTATGAGGGCTAATGACAGAGATGAATATCTCTAGTCACAGCCACTTATATAGGAATTTACATTTAAAAGTAATTGCTATAGAACATAATTGGTTGATTAGGTGTTTTCAACTCTTTAGGCCCTTTTCAAGCCTTAACTATATGATACATGCCAGGCTTTCAGAGGACCAATTTGTGTAAAAAGAAGTGTAATTTGTCCCTTATAAAATATCAAGTTAGAAAATGTTATCACCTACTCCACATCCTCCCAAGGCTAGTCATTGCCTTGCATGGTAGCAGTCCTTGGTTACCAGGATGGGTGTAATTGATGTGGAGATACAAATTATAGACTTGGTTCCAAATCCGTCTAATGTGATTGGGCGATTGCATAAGTTATTTTAACAAAAATCCAGTAACATTATTTTATTAATCTTAGGAATCACAAGTCTCCATATCAGTAGGGAGTTCATTATATCCCTCTAAGGGTTTCACCTTCTCAAATTACATAAGCTCTAATAGGCTTTGTATTAGGGGTGGGGGCAGTTGGGCTTCTTCTTCTTTTTTTTTTTTTTTTTTTGTGGAAGGGAGAGAGTCCTGCTCTGTTGCCCAGGCTGGAGTGCAGTGGCACGATTTTGGCTCACTGCAACCTCTGCCTCCTGGGTTCAAGTAATTCCCTGCCTCAGCCTCCCAAGTAGCTGGGATTACAGGCAACTACCACTACACCCGGCTAATTTTTGTATTTTTAGTAGAGACAGGGTTTCGCCATCTTGGCCAGGCTGGTCTTGACCTCCTAACCTTGTGATCCACCCGCCTCAGCCTCCCAAAGTATTGGGATTAAAGGCGTGAGCCACGGCGCCTGGCCAGTTGGAAAAAAATTTATTTTCCTGCCACAGGAAAAAAAACTTGGCATCTTGATATTTCGTCAGTACTCTATTGTCTTCCTTTGTGTTGCTACCCAGGTTGTGTGTCATCTGTGGGCTCTATCCAGCCCCAAAGAGAAGGAGAGTACACTACTGAGATAACAGTTCAGAGAACTGAAACCCACATAGATAATCCTTGATTTTTCAAGAGGAGACAATCTCTGCACCTCAATGCCAAACTCAAACCTAAATACCCTGCCATAGGGTTCCTGGAGTTTCATCCAAAGTCATTTCATCCTTCCAATTCACATTTGCATCCTTAAAGCACAGGAGCAAAAAGGACAGAACTAGTGTTTGTGCTCTGCACCTCATGGACCTAGAATTCCTAACTCTTCTCTCTGCAGAGATTTGGCTATAAAAGTCAATCAGGCCTGGTGCAGTGGCTCACGCCTGTAATCTCAGCACATTGGGAGGCCATGGTGGGTGGATCTCTTGAGGCCAGGAGCTCGAGATCAGCCTGACCAACATGATAAAACCCCATCTCTACTAAAAACACAAAAATTAGCCAGGTGTGGTAGTGCACACCTGTAGTCTCAGCTACCTGGGAGACTGAGGCAGAAGAATCAGTTGAACCCAGGAGATGGATGTTGCAGTGAGCTGAGATTGCACTGCTATATTCCAGCCTGGGTGACAGAGCAAGACACTGTCTCAAAAACAATCAAACAAACAAGAAAAACCTCAAACAACAACAACAAAAACCCAAAAGTCAAGCAGATGTTTTTTCTCCATAGTTAAAAATTAATAGGGCTGGTCACATCCATTTCCCTGGATGGTAAATCCACTTTCTCAAAAAAGACTGCCTTTGAGTAATTTATAGGTGATCTAGTCTAAGAAAAACTTCTTTCAAGTGATTCCAAGGTAATTTTTCTGTTACTACTCTTACTTAGAAAAAAGACAAAAAAAAAAAAAAAACAACAACAAATTTAATACCAATGAAGGTAATTTTCTACCATGCACCCAGTATTATTTCAGTGAAATAAAATCTCCCTGCATTTAAAATATCTCTCATAAACCTCCTGTGACTTAATGGTGCTTTATTAATTGAGGCTATTTATGTATTTATTTATATCTGATATGGTTTGGCTCTGTGTCCCTACCCAAATTTCATATCAAATTGCAATCCCCACGTGTCAAAAGCAGAACCTGTAACCCTCACGTGTCCAGGGAGAGAGGTAATTGGATCATGGAAGCAGTCTCCCCGTGCTGTTCTCATGATGGTGAGTGAGTTCTCACGAGATCTAATGGTTTTATGTATTTGACAGTTCCTCCTTCACACTCAGTCTCCCTCTCTCTCTCCTGCTGCCTTGTAAGATGTGCCTGCTTCCCCTTCTGCCTTGATTGAATGTTTCCTGAGGCCTCCCCAGCCATGTGCAACTGAATCAATTAAACCCCTTTTCTTTATAAATTACTGAGTCTTGGGTATTTCTTTATAGCAGTGTGATAACAGACTAGTACAGTATCTCACTTAATTTCGCACATTTTATAACCTGAATTATTTCACATTTTCAATCCTTGCATTATTTTCTCTCAATGAAAGTTTACAAAGGGCTCTTCCCACAGAACATTTATTTGTGTTATGTTTGTCACCATGTTGGCCTGCCGAAGAGATTCCTAGGCAGGCCTGTGCCATTTCACCATTTTATCCACAGTTCTCGGCACACTGCCTGGCACTTTAAGATGTTTAGCCATTCTTAGCAAAAACGTGTTCATTTATGGATAAGAGGGAAGACAGAATAGAGAGAAGGAGAGGGGAGAAGGAGGGAGGGAGGGAGAGAGCCAAAATGATTTATGCCTTTGGTTCATGTCATTTTAGTCTCTAGATAACTTCTGATCAAAATAAAAATAAATTCTGAGAAGTAATAGTGATTATATCATTAGTTGCAAAGACATTGATAGGGAATTATTTACCTGATTTTATAGTAGTGATAACTTCCTCAGTAAGATGGATACCAGTAAGTAAAGCTGTCAATAATAGAAACTAGAGCATGACAGAGGGCAGGTGTGACCAGGAGGCTACAGTCCAAGGACTTTTGTACAACTAAGGCCACCATAAGATTCCAGCCACAAGGATGAATGTCAAAAACTGGGTAGAAGAGTTGAGAGGCTAGAGGAAAAAATTACTGATAACTCTTCCTCCTATGTGCCAGCTTATGAACTTTGGGCTTGGAAGCGACATGCTCATCACACAATGCATCTTGTCGATTTCATTAGGTGAAAAGGAGCAATGGATGTCAGGAATGATTTAAGAGGAGGATCAGACTTGGAAACAGAAGAATTGGGTTTGGGAATACCTCCACCACTTCCCTACTGTCTGTTAGCTTACCTGAACCTATAAAATGTGCATAATCATAACGGACCTCCTAGGGCTGTTGTAAGTACAGAATCAAATAATATACCTGAAGCTTGCTGATGAATGTTCAAGCACTGGGCAGACCCAATGAGGTGTTTTTGTTGCCCGGAGATAACGGAGACTAAAGTCACTTTTGAGAGACAATCGAAAGTTTTCACACTTTGATCTTGTATGTGTAATTTGGAAAATTATAGTGCATGGTCAGTTATGAAACAGGAGGTAATTACTTGTCTTTGACTTTCAAGGATTTGGGATGAAATTTGAAACCAAAAAGACAAAGAATTACCTTGTGAAACATGCAAAAAATCCCAGTGCACAGCTGTGAAAAGCAAACTCATTTTAACTCTGAAATCCCCCACTATGGGAAATTTCAGGATATTCTCTTTGCACAAATAATGCATTGATTATAGACCAGAAACCACTGTGACTTCCAGTTTCTGAAAAAGAAAACTACTGTGTGGGACAACCGCTATTTGTCTTTCTTTTAAAGAATAGGTGGTTAATTAAGACAGAAATAAATGTGCCTGGTGGCTCTTTAATTCTCACCAAAAAAGATCTACTAATGACTAAACAAGTATGTGTAGCAGTTGAGTCTGTGGAAATTAAAAAATCAGTTTCACACAGACTTTCCAGAAATGAAACATCATGTGTAGCTAGCTACTCTTTCGTTCTTACTTAAGTTACTAAGTGTTAAGTGTGTCCACTAAAACCTATTAACAGCTAGAGGGTAGCTGATAAGAACAATATTCACTACAACTCAGTAGTTAATAGCACAGACTTTACCAATCTCAGATCTGAACATATGGTCAAGATTTGATATCTACTACACAAATGTTGAAATGTTCTTTTAATCTGAAAGTCTCAGTTTCATCCATAAAACAGGGATAATAATAGCCACCTCATAATGTTGTGAAGGCAAAATGAGATAGAGCAGGCAGAGCATTTGTCACAATGCCTGGCACAGGTTAGACCTCAATAGGCCTTTGCTATCAAAATAAACTCACCTAGACCTAAGCATCCAGGTACACAGCCCTAAGTTAGCCTATAGTACTATCACAATACAGGTTGATGTTATATTTGCCTTCATAATATGTCTCTATCTGTTGAATTCTAAAGGTATATTTATTCCAAATCATCAAGCCAAATGGACGTTTCAGAAAAAGAAGCTGTGACTGTCCTATAGATTTTTATAATTATGAGAATAGAAGTACCAAGCACAGGTTAAGTAAACACCTTGCAGCCAAGAACCCAAACATTTTGGTTTGTGCCCTCAGTATTGAAAGTTAGAACACAAAAGTTAAAATGGAAGGAGAATTTGGCAAATCAGTTTCCTTCTGACAGTAAGATGACCTTATTTCACATAGGAATCCATTTAATGGCTTGAATCACATAACTAAAATCAATCAGGTATTTTACCTAATGGAATCTAGTTCAACCAAGAAAGAATTACCATAGAAAACCTGGGCTTGCTGCTGGAAATAATACTAAAATACAAAATGTATTGACTCCACGAAAGAGCTCAAAATCATGATGATTTTACATTTTATTTCTGAAGTGAATCATAATACCTCTCCCCTTATACCTGTTCAGCCCTTTACTCCCAAATAAATCATAGGAACATGGATTGGAAATAGCCTTAAAGAAAACATACTTAATACAGCACTCTGGTCCATGTAAGTTCTGACAAATATAGTCTTACGATTTCTAATGGCTTTGCAGGAGATGACAAGTGCCCCTTTGAAGCACTGTCATTGTTCCATGTTGGAGAATGGAGTCTACTGGTACACCAGCTCTCCCTGACTGTGGCTAGATGAAATGGCATTGCCCAGGGAAGAAATAATGGGACAAACCATTGTTATAAAGACAATGTTATAATACTCTACAGAGCTTCATTATAATTCTTTCAGCATTTCTTACTCTATTTTGGGGCTCCTCTATTCTACTACACTGTATTGCTGTCTCAAGTTTATGGGGCTATCTCAGGAGAATATCTCCAAAATCACTAACTTGCCTGAAAAAATTAATGCTTCCCATTATTTCACGTAACTTGAGAATCAAATCAATGTGGAATAAAAGAGATCCTGCTGTTTACTAGACATGAGAACTTGAGCAAATTTCTTAGCTTCTTTGTGTCTTTTATTCCTTACTTGGGATAATATTGTTCTGATGATGAAATGAAGTAAGCATTCCAGAGAGTCCAGCACAATGTCTAGGATGTAATGATGTGCCAAATAACCAATAGTTTTCTTTCTCTTTCTGTTCCATGCTGGTTCATAACACAACACTCCCAGAAATTTAATCAGGCTAGATTCTGGAGAGGTAGATCTTTACAAATTGAAAAACAATGTTTCTGATTAAAACAATGGCCTGTTTCCAGAAATAATAGTAAGAGTATATACTTCTTGGTATTACATTTTACATGTTTAATCCCATTCAATACTCTCAGAAGCCTTGTGAGGCAGATATCAACATTATTTCTTTTATAAAGGTATAAAAGCTGAAGCTCATAAGGGTTAATCATTTGCCTTCTGTCTCCCAGCAAATAAGTGAAAAAGTTAGAATGCAAACTTAGCTCTCTCTGCCTCAAACTCCTTCCTTAATTGTATATTAAGTTATGTTACTGAGTAGTAACATAAGAATTGGGCTCCAAGCAGTATTCTTTAAAGTAGAGTCCTTGAAATCACCTGCATCAAAATCAATTGTGATACTTATCAAAAATTCAGATTCAGGGACTGTCTCCAACCCTACTAAAACAAAATCTATGCGGCTTTGGGACCTCAAATTTTGCACTTTTAGTAAGTTGTCCAGATGTTTCTTCTGCTAAATAAATTGTCAAAGCCTTTATTGTAGTCTATTGCTGATGTCTGTCTTAGTTATCTTGGGCTGCTATAATAAAAATACCATAGACTGGGTGGCTTAAAGAACAAACATTTATTACACACAGTTTTGGAGACTGAGAACTTCTAGAAGGATTCCAGGAAATTCCTTCACTGGTGAGGGCCCTCATTTTGGCTTGCCATCTTCTCATTGTATCTTCCCATGGGTTGGGGAAAAGACAGAGAGAGAGGGAGCAAGAGAGAGAGAGAGAAAGAGAGTGAATGAGAGAGCTAGTGCTCTGTGTCCTCCAGCCACTTATGAAAACACCAATTCCAACATGGGGGCTCCACTCCCAGGATTTTATCCAAACACAGTTACCTCCCAAAGACTTTATCTCCAAATACCATCCCATATCTCCAAATACCATCCATCTCAACATATATCCAAATGTATCTTCAAATACCATCCCATCTCAACATACACATTTTGAGAAAACACAAATATTCAGTCCATAGCATTCTGCTCCTGGCTTCTCCAAATTTATGTGCTTCCCACATGAAAAACACATTATTCCATTGCAACAGCCCCAAAAGTCTCACCTAGCACAACAGCTCCAAAAGTCTCACCTAGTTCCAGCCTCAGCTCTCTAGTCTGAAGTCCAAAGTGCAATCAAAATGTTATTTAATTCAGATATGCGTAAGAGGCAAGGTAAAATTCCTCCTACTTGTGAGGCCAGATAAGTCATGTGCTTGCAAAATACAATGGTGGGACAGGGATAGGATGGGTATGTAAATTCCAAAAGGGAGAAGAAAAAAAGTGGTGATGGTTCCCAAGATTAAAGTTTTACAGGAAAAACTCTATTAAAGCTTAAGGTTTGAGAAAAACCCACGTTGGCTTGAGGGTCTGCCTTGTGGACCTAGTGGATCCACTGGGTCTCACCCCAGGGCACTCTCTGCCTAGCTCTTGTTCCATGAACCCTAGTGCAGGATTGGCCAGTTAGTCTCTAGTGAAGTGACAAATGCCCACAGGTTTTACTCAATTAAAAAATAATTGAAAAAAATAAAAGTTTGCAGCCCTAAAACTCTTTTGGTGCCACAGGCAGAACAGCAGACTGGATTTTCCACTGGTCCTTATTTCCATGTTTCTACCCATTGGAGACCTTGGCAGAGTGTTAGGATTCTAGTTTGCATACATACATATATAGCCCAACAGAAATATGCCGGCTTAATTATTTCGCCCTTTTCATTATATTAGAAAACTATGCTTCAATTATAGGAGAAAACTTTCTTCCTAAGAAAGAGATGCAGACTTATAAGAACAGATACTACACTTGATTGGTGGCTCATGCCTGTAGTTCCAGCATTTTGGAAGGCTGAGGTGGGTGGATCACATGAGGTCAGGAGTTCGAGACCAGCCTGACCAACACGGTGAAACCCCATCTCTACTAAAAAATACAAAAATTAGCTGTGTTGGTGGTGGGTGCCTATAATCCCAGCTACTTGGGCGGCTTAGGCAGGAGAATTGCTTGAACCCAGGAGGCGGAGGTTGCAGTGAGCCGAGATCATGCCATTGCACTCCAACCTGGGCAACAAAGCAAGACTGTCTCACAAAAAAAAAAAAAAAAAAAAAAAAAAAAAAAAAAAAAAAAAAAAAAAAAGAAAAAAAAAAAAAAAAAAAAGGGAAG